>NW_027368035.1:0-52762 GCF_046119375.1 Phyllobates terribilis | reverse complement strand
GCACAAGATGAGGGAGATTAATGAACACGGTAAAAGTGATCATGAATGCATACCAGTGTTAATATAGTGGAGTGTCCTTTTCTCTGTAAGAATTCATCACCAAAACAATCGTTGTGTTTGGTGGTAAATTTTTACTCTAAAAATTATTCCATCATTTTATGTGCCGATAAATACTTATTGATCAAATCCCATTTTATTTTATCAAGTTCAATTAAGTTGAAATATTTCATTTGGGCTATAAGCTTGTAAGTAATTCCCCATAATGGAAGTCCGTAAAAAAAATCTATATCCCAAATGGAGAAAATAGGATTGGCAATTTTATTTGAAAAAATGGAAACAAATTCCAATTATATAATTAATTGCTGATCATGGCCTAGCAAAACCACAACTTCCATTTTCTTAACAAATTGGTGGTTTAGAAAATTAATTAACGGTTATTAGCTGGTATCTAAAAAAACAAATGCAAACAAAAAAGAGGGAGAAATTAAATAAAGTGAGCCTAATGAATTAATAAGAGTTAATTAGGAACTGCCTAAACCAAAAAAAATTAAAATTAACCAAACTCCCGTCTATAACACACAGAGTAATAAAAATAATAATAAAAGAGCAAGCTAACTTGCAGTAAACAAACCGAAAAAAATGAATGAAGAAAATCGGAAGAAGTGGGTTGAGGTCGTGGAAGTTGCTTAACAACTTCCTAACTAGTGCTATTAACAACTTTCTAATTAGTGCTAAATAAGCAAACCTCTGTTCAGTAAAATAAACTTCCGACTTTCTGTATCAAAACAAAAACAAAAGCAAACCCATTCTCGGAACAGAGAGAAAGAAAGAAAATTGCTGCAGAGGAGAAAGTTTCTGCAGGGGGCGTACAGAGAGCAAAAATAAGCAAACAAACAAAAGTTTTGTTAGCAAAAACACCTCCGTTCAGCAAAAGCCAACTCTGTTCCAAATTGAAACTGAACAAGGATAAGGAAAATCTTTTACTTGAATTTTTTTCTAAATCAATCTTTTTAAGTTCAATTAGTAGTCTGTGAGGAACCATATGGATCCAAACACCACAAAATCAGTCTCAAAAGACCCAAATTTCAAATCTAGTAGTGGGAAGAAACCATATGGATTCAACCCCTACAAATTCTTGGAACCAAATGGATCCATAAAAACTCAAAAAATTGTCAATTCTTAGTCGTTATAATGCCCAATTAATTTCTGATTTTTGCAAATTAAAAGTAGGGTAGAAACCATTCGGATTCTTCCCGCACCATATCACAAATATGATCATAGATTCAATACGTTGGCTTAAATTAAGAAAAAAGAAGAAGAGACTAAATTAAATATGATCAAACCTGGTTGAGGAGGAAACTAGCCAACTCTATTTTCTACTCCGTTTAAAAATAAAATCTAATGATAAAAAATATGAAAGAGGCCCATATATATAAACAGACTAAGGCCAAATTGATAAGATTTTATCTCTATAAAGATAAGATTTTAACTAATCAAATTTGAATCCACGTAGAGATAAAAAGTTATACTGATAGACGGAGGTATAAAAAATAACCATTCGGATTTATGTCCACGGTTGACAAAATATAACATGAGGATATAACACCGGCCCAGATGTGATATGAGGATATAACATGAGGATTCTCAAGTCGTACTGGAAATTCCAGCTTTAGTTCCTCAGCAAATGAATCCATGGGTGACAATGTATGACAAAAAAAAATCCATTTCAAAAAGGAGAAGAAGAAAACCGGCTAATCAGAAACCTCTTAAACTAATTGTGACAATAAACAAAGTCATTGAACTAATCCTAATAATAAATTAGGACAATTTGAACGTGAACAATGGATCAAAGTAAGGCTTTAGATTAGTCTAATTGCATAGATTTGAAATATATTTAAAACATGATCGATCTTAATCATCAATTTGCAAATAGTCGTTGAAATCATTTAAGTCCGAACTACGTGTGATTTGATCCTTTTAAGAAGGTACGTAGGAAACTCGACATAAAACTACCGTTCGTCGGGTTCAATCACAACCCCAAATTTAAATCGAAATGGTTAAAAAAAATCATCATAAAAGAACTATGTTCGGTTTGATCCCTTTTAAAAGGGTACGTAGGAAATCCGGTATAAAGTTACCACTCATCGGATTCAATCACAATCTCAAATCCAAAATTTAAAGTCTTTTTCTAAATCAAGACCGCTTCGTTTAAAAGAACTACGTAGACTTGGTTCCGTACGAAATGGATAAGTAGGAAATTCGTGTTAAACCCAAATTTATAAACGGGTATCGAACTCAGTCACATCCAAATTTAAAACTCAAATTTAAAACGGCTTTTTTTTAGAACTAAGTGATTTGATCTCTCTTAAGAGAGTACGTAGGAAGCTCGATAAAAATATATATATTTCGAGTTCAATCACAAAATTCATAAAAATAAAATAAAATAAATCCAAAATTCTAATTCAACAAGAATAGTGGATAAATTAGACAACCCTTCCTAGAAGGTGGGTTTGATTTTATTCGCGGCGTACAAATGATATTCGGTCTATATTTAAACTACCTTTCCTAGAAAGTGGGTTTAGATTAAGCCGGTGATGTACGTAAAATTAAAACACTATGAACTACGTGAGGCTTGATTCTCTTTAAAGAGATACGTAGGTAGCTCGTCAAAATCCGAGTGCAACCCATATTATTAAAAATGTTCAAATTTTGGTATCGTATAACTTGTAATCAAAAGGGTAAAAAGAAGAGGTCGAAATTAAATTTCATAAAATCAAATAAGATATGTTTTACAAATTTCGTACACATTTTTGTTCAACACGTTGTAAACTCGCAACGGCTAACTCTCAACGACTAGATGTGCAACAGATCTATTTCCAACGACTGGAATACATCTGTTTATTAGAGTTCAAGTCTTAGTATACAATACTCTGTCCTCTTTATAATTTGCATGCAATGTAGACTTTTAAATCATTGGAATCTCATCCGCAAGAACTTCTGATTATATAGGTTTCTGGTTGTTCTTTTCTATATTTATATGCATTGTGTATAATTTCTAGCATGCCTATTGAATCATGAAGCTTTCTGTAAGTCATAAACACTGAAATAAGTAATATCTTTGCAATCCAAATTAAGTTTGATAATGCCAATAAGAATCAGAACGGTTTGTAACCTGGAGAGAAGAATTAGAACAATTGCGAGACTTTTATGATATTGAGGGTAGTGAAACACATGGTGGAAATGGAGTTGGTGTATATTATGTAAATTTTCATATAATCAATAATTAAATTAAAACATAAATACATATAAAAGAGAAATTTATAATTACGATACTCCCCATTAATGCATCTTTTATTTCATTCCTAATAACAAAAAGGAGATTTTGAATAATTAAATTTCTTAAAATAGTTATGCACTTTCAAACCATTATTAAATTGAAATATTCTACTGATGAGGGGCTAAGGTCATTGTCCCTATCAGAGGTACTGTTAGTTGAGCTTTGATAGGAATTGTAAAGCTCAATGTATTTCTCTTAGTTTTGATGATAACAAACTAATCAATTCAATCTCTTAAAGTTTTTAAGTCTTCCAAGTTATTGTTATATCTGAAAGGATGCGCTTAAGTCACTTAGAGATGCGCTTGACTGGGTAACAGTTGCGCTTAACACCACGCGGAGAAAGTAAGTTTCGCAACAGGTGTTTAATAATCCCATTCAACTCCAGAAGTGAGTGTAAGCGAGCTTCTAAGGCATAGAAGATGCGCTTGAATGAAGCGGATGTAGTGTTGATCACGAGGTTGCACCGAAGCAAGGGTGCGCGTTATCGCAGAAGAACAACGCCCAAATGTGAGGAAAGGCTGGAAAGCGGGAAGATTCAAACCGAGTGTGCAAGAGGCGCGAAGGGTTTGAAGGCTTTTGTGACGCTACCCAGGGATTGCCAGCGTGGCGGAAGGTTGTTAGAGCGAAATGCACGGATTGCTGAGGTGGCGTGCATCAACAAGAAGAGAACAAAACCAATTCAATACAAGCCGTTGATTAATTCTGGTGAAGTGATCAAGGTGCACGGATTGATGAGGTGGCATTGTGCTTAGTCTTTGTTTGTTACACGAATTAAGTTAGAGGTTTAGCTTAAGGTTTGTGTATAAATAGAGGACTGTTGCATTCACTCTAGAGGTTTACAAACCGAGAGAATTATAGAGAAGCTAGAGAGCTTAAGTGATATACTTGTTTGTAATCAGAGAGAGTGTTGAGAGTGCCTTCATTTGTTCTCTAGAGCTGAACTCAGTATTGTAGAAGAAGTGTTACGAGTGAGCTTCAAAGTGATTGAAGCTAGGGTTATAATTGTTTCTTCTATTAATACAAGTGTAGTGGTGAGTTTTATCCCGAGTCAGCTAGTGACTTAGGGTTCTCACCTTTGAGAAACTTTGTGTGTGCAAATAGAGGGGCGCTTTAACAACTTAAAGCGCGCTCAATTGTCTGTCTGACCTCTTCCACACTTAAGGACTTTAGTAAAATCATTACTAACAGTTCTACATAGGTCAAGCGCATCTCAAGTATTCAAAGCGCAATTAAATACTTGTTAAGCGCATCTAAGGCTTAATGAACCTTAGTGACAGTGAACAATAGCTGATCAAATACGTATCCTACAATTGGTATCAGAGCTACAGGTTAGCTATTTGCACTAATCCTTTTACAGGTTCAAAGGATTCTCAAGATTCGAACAATGGCTAGTTTCAACCTCGGCATTTCTCTCGCTAAGCCCCACGTTCTTGTTGAAGGCGAACTCGAAGGTGGCTCACAATGACTAAAAACTACATCCAGCAAATGGATTATTAGTGCTGAAAAATCATTGAAAAGGGCGATGAGAAGATCTCTGAAACTGATGAATCTAAATGGGGAGCCAAGGAGTACCAACTAATGGAGAAGAACGCCAAAGCGCGACAGCTCATCCTTAATGCGCTTTCAAGGAAAGACATTGACAAGGTAATGTCACTCCCCACTGCCCAAGCAATGTGGAAAGCAATCATAAACATGCATTCAGGTAGTGATGACATGAAGGACAATCGTATATTTGAGCTTAACCGCGATTTTGCTCCATTAGAATGGGAGAAAATGAGCTTGTTTCTGATTATCATTCTCGATGTCAAATCCTCTATGACAAAATGCTTTCTGCTGGAATGGAAAAGAAAGCTGGGAGTATTCTATGACATTCATCCATGGGGTGAATTCCAAGTATGCAACTCTCAAGCAGATTCTTCTCCAATCTAAGGAGACTCAAGAATGGCCTATCTCTGTTCTTGCAGGGAAATTCAAAGTTCAAGAAATCAAGAACAATGAAGAGAAGCACTCAGAACGAGAAACCAAAGGCATGGCGCTCAAGCTCTCACGCGTCCTCCAAAAGCTTGAAAATGATGATGAAGGAGACGACGATGATGATAGAGATGTCGCCATGATGAGCAAGCTCGTGAAGAAATTTTTCAAGAGACAAGGTGGCCTCAAGCGCGATACAGCTTCCAAGCAGCGCGATGTCAGGGATTTCACTTGCTTCAACTGCAATGAGAAGGGACACTTGGATAAAGCGTGTCCTCATCCAAAGGTGAATCCTAGCTCAAGCTCCAACAAACAGCCCCCTAAACAAGCGTTTGTCACGCTTTGGGGAGAATCTGATGACGATTCAGAAGATGGAGCGCAACCTGACATGTGCTTAATGGCTGGCGCTGCATCAGACTCAGACTCTGGCTCTGAGATTGAGGTAGTTGATCTTAACCTTGACATATTGCCCAAGCGCAATCTTATTTGTCTCTTAAAAGAGCTTATGGTTCAACACAAGTCTCTAGCAACTGATGCTAGAGCACGACTGGTTGAACTTGATAATGCTAAGGAAGAATTGGTTGAGCTTTCCAAACATTTACATGACAAACCCACACTTCTCTCGAAATCTTGTGAGCATTGTCATGGAAATGGGTTGGAAAGTAACTCTAACTCAACTAAGGATGTTAAGCTCGATCAGATCAGTATCAAAGCTTGATGTTCTTACCAAACTAGTGGAAGCAAAGTCTGACCCTCAAACAGCCTTTGTGAAAGCTAGACCTGGATTGGGATATGACCCCCAGGAATCTTCCTCTTCTTCTAGCCTTCCTCAAACAAGTGAATATCTGGAAAAATGTAAGTCACTTGAACAAGACCTAACTGCCTACAAGAGTGAAAACTCTCATTTGAAGAGCAGAATAAAGGTACTTGAGGAACAACCTTCAGAAACCAAAGAGTGGTTTCATGGGGAAAAAGCGCATAAATTGTATAAAAAACAAGCGCAACTCAGCCTCCAGTCTTATAAAAGAAAGAACCATTTAGACCAGGAAAAGGCAAGTATGGTTACGTAAGAGGTAACCATTATTGTACCTTTTGTGGTCGCAATGGACATGACAGGCATGAGTGCAAGGACCTAAAAGTCCTTAAGAGCAAGCCCTATAAGCCAATGGCTAAACATAAGGGCAAGCGTACACGTGATCAACATTCACCTATTGAGAACGGATGCGCTTCTGGACACAGAGGTGCGCTTCGTGAAGCGCGACCTCATATTGTGTTAGATTTGAATGATCCTAGCTATTATGAGCCAGTCCCAAAGACTAGCTCAGCAATAGCTATTTCTAATATTCCACGAAGCGCAAGCTTCGATGAGACATCAAAGCTTGATCTCTACGTTTCCAGGTTGGGATGAAAAGTAGGTGGTACATCGACAGCGGTTGCTCGTGTCACATGACGGGTGATCCACAGTTTACTACTTTCATTCCAAGCTAAGGAAGGAGGCAGCGTCTCCTTCGGTGACAAAAAGCAAGGGAAGATCATTACTAAAGGACAAGCGCATCTCAACAAAGCCATTCAAATAGGAGATGTGAACTTAGTAGAGAACCTTCGGTTCAATCTACTGAGTGTAGCTCAATCATGCGACCAAGGAGGTAATAAGGTATGGTTTAGTACAACTGAATGTGCAGTGGTCAGTCCTGAACAAGAGGTTCTTCTAAAGGGCAAGCGCATAGACAACACTTACCTCTTCGACCACTCCTTCTCTCCTAAGCGCAACCTATGTCTATCTACACTCACTGAGACGACCAATCTTTGGCACAAGAGAATGGGACACGCAAGTCTACATCTACTCAAAAAGTTACAGTCCAAAGATCTGGTTAGTGGTCTTCCTCGCATCAAGGTGGAATCCATGACTTCATGCTCAGATTGCTCAAAAGCTAAAGCGACTCGTAGCTCCTTTCCCTCTATCAAGGTAGTGCAGACCAAGGCTCCCCTTGAGCTTCTCCACATGGATCTATGTGGACCACTACGCACGCAGAGTAAAGGAGGTAATCGCTACATTTTTGTTATAGTTGATGATTATTCTCGCTATACCTGGACTCTTTTCTTGAAACAAAAGAGCGAAACCTTTGAAAAGTTTCACACTCTTGCGCTTTTATTGGAAAAGAAGCTAGGGCTCCCCATTTGTTCAATTCGTTCTGATAATGGAACTGAATTCAAGAATGGTGAGTTCCTATCATTTTGTGAGGAAAGGGGTATAGATCATAACTTTTCTACACCTAGAACCCCCGAGCAAAATGGTGTGGTTGAGCGCAAGAATAGGACCCTACAAGAGATGGCATACACAATGCTACTCTCTAGTGGTGTCGCTTCACACTATTGGCACAAGCCGTGAGCACTGCATGTTATATCACTAACCGTGCCTTCTTAAGGCCAATCCTAGAGAAAACCCCATATGAATTGCTCAAAGGGCGTACACCGAATATCTCTCACCTAAGGGTGTTTGGTTGCAAGTGCTACGTCAATAACAATGGGAAAGATCTCTTGGGTAAGTTTGATGCTAGGAACGACGAGGCTATCTTCCTTGGATATGCTCCTACTAGCCAGGGGTATAGAGTGCTCAACCTAAAGACTCAGAGGGAAGAAGATAGCATCCATGTGAAATTTGATGAAGGAGAGCTCGATAGCGTACCAGAAATCAACGATGACCCATTCGCTGGCCATGATCTGCCTCCAGCTTCTCCTCCCAGTCCTCAAGCGCAACCTTCTACCCCTTCTACAAGTGTTGAAAGTGACGATGATGATAGTGGAGGATGCGCTTCTCAGCCCTTGTCCACAGAAGCTTGCATTCCCAGTGAAGAAGCAACTCCAGAGGACAACACTCAGAATGAAGATCATGGAAGTGGACCATCCTTTGAAGATCTAGCTTCCCCTTCACCTTTATCTCCAGGTCAGGTAACTCCCTCTGTTACTTCTGCTCCTCCTTCTAGCTCTCAAGCGGGACCTAGCAATGGTGAAGCGCAACCTGGAAGTCCTCAAGCGGGACCAAGTGGCCACTCTGGTGGTAGTGGAAGCTTGTCCAAAACCACAACGATGAAGCTACCAGAAAATTCAGAGGTCATAGTGCGTGATTATCAACAGATGAACTCTCATCCAGTTTCTGCGATTATATCTCAGTACGAAAAAGGTACCCAGACTCGCTCTAACGTTCGTAATTTGCTTGCTTGTAGTGCTTTTGTTTCTTTACAGGAACCAAAGTCTATACAAGTTGCGCTTCAAGATCCAGACTGGATAATAGCCATGCAAGAAGAACTAGAGGAGTTCAAGCGCAACCAAGTTTGGCGTCTAGTACCCCGGCCCAGGTGATAAAAGCATTATTGGCACGCGCTGGGTATTTAGAAATAAACTGGATGATAGTGGAGTGGTGGTACGTAATAAAGCGCGTCTTGTTGCACAAGGGTACAATCAACAAGAAGGCATTGACTACGATGAGACGTATGCACCAGTAGCTCGACTAGAGGCAATTCGACTGTTGATAGCCTACGCCGCACACAAAGGATTCAAGCTGTATCAAATGGATGTGAAGACAGCCTTCCTCAATGGTAAGCTTAATGAGAAGTGTACGTCAAGCAACCACCAAGATTTGAAGATCCAGCTTATCCAGACCACGTGTACTTTCTAGACAACGCGCTTTATGGACTGAAGCAAGCCCCTCGCACTTGGTATGACTGTCTATCGAAGTACTTGTTGGTAAATGACTACAAGAGAGGTTTGGTGGACAAAACCCTCTTTATCAGGGAAGTTAAGGGTGATATTCTCATTGTTCAAATTTATGTAGATGATATCATATTTGGTTCAACTAACATGCAGCTTGTAGAGGATTTCAAGAACACCATGAGCCTCAAGTTCAGTATGAGCATGGTTGGTGAGCTCAAGTACTTCCTCGGGCTTCAAGTTAACCAAATGGATGAAGGCATTGAGATACATCAACAGAAATACATCAAAGAACTCCTCAAGAAATATCAAATGGAGAACTCCAAACCTTGTCCTACTCCCTCTCAACCACTACAAAACTGGATAAAGACTTAATGGCTGAGAAGGTAGATGAAACCATGTATCGAGGTATGGTAGGTTCCCTGATGTATTTAACAGCTTCACGTCCTGATATTGTTTTTGTTGTTAGTGTATGCGCTCGATCACAGTCAGACCCTCGCGCTTCTCACCTATCTCATGTAAAGAGCATCTTCAGGTATTTGAAAGGGTCTGATGATCTTTGCCTTTGGTATTCCAAAGGGACGGTCTTTCTCTTGTTGGCTACACCAATGCAGATAATGCAGGTTATTTGGCTGATAGAAAGAGCACTAGTGGTATGGCACAGTTCCTTGACCTTGCTTAGTCTCCTGGGGATCCAAGAAACAGAATTGTATTGCGCTTTCAATGACAGAACCGAGTACATAGCTGCAGCGCAATGTTGTGCTCAAGTACTGTGGGATAAAGCAACAACTCATTGACTACGGTATTTTTTTTTTGGCCACGAGGTAAAAATTTCATTGAAGTCAAGCAAATTACAACCATCATCTAAGGAGACGCTTCATCATCGCTCTCCCTCTCCTAGTACTAGTCTTAAGTTTATGGATGATCCTAAACTTACATGAGTTGATAATATCTCTACCCGCCCCGTCAGTAACAATAACCTTAGAATTAAAGATTACATCATTACGAAGCTTCCAGGAAAAGTAAATTACACCCATAAAAGCAAGCCAATCGAACAAGATAAACATTATTAGCCCGTTTATTGCAGTCCGCGAACCAGATCCACCAATCCCTCAGACTTGGCTTCCGTGTGTGGACGTCAATCCAGCTAAGAACAATATCAAGGATCCGAAGTATAACCGGACAATCGAACCAAAGATGACGGGAGGTTTCAGCTGCAAGGTGACAGAGAACGCAGCGATCAGAATCAACACCCCCCCAACGGAACATCCGACTTCTAGTAGGCAAACGATCTTGTGTTGCCATCCAGCAAACGAAACACCACTTCCTTGGCTGAATTCCTCTCCAGATTACAGAGCACCAAGGCAAAGTCGGATTCGTAGGAACAAAATACTTGTAGATAGTGGTAGAATGGAAGCGACCCGGAGGCTTTGCAAACGGTCAAGAGGAGGGTATGTGCTCGGGAATATGCTACGCAGCAGATCCTTAGCTTTCACAACTGAATTCCAGAAAACAGAGTGCCCAGCAGCCGGAATGCAGTCCCAGATACAGTGGCCTTTCAAGAGATTTTTGCGCGCCCAAGCACCCCAGATACTCTCTCGGTCTGTAGCAAGATCACAAGCCATACGCACAAGAAGCGTTTTATTCCACGAAAGAAGTTCCTTAAATCCAAGACCCCCACAGTCAAGTCCTCGACAAACGACTTTCCAGGAAACAAGGGAACGTTTCTTCCCAATTTCCCCGACAAGATAGGAGCGGCAAATAGAATCAACCCTCCTCAAAACAGCTTTAGGGAACTGAATAACATGCATCCAAAAGCCCACAATACTCTCCAAGACAGATTTAATTACTTGCATTCTACCCGGATACGAAAGATGTTTTGCTTGTCTATTAGAGATAGCACTTTGAAGTTTAGACAAGATGGGAAGAAAGTCACCTGACTTGAGTCGTTTGGGGTGAAGTGGCGCACCCAGGTATTTCACTGGGAACTTCCCAAGCGAAAAGCCGAGAAGATCAGCACAGCTTCGCCGAGAATCAGAAGGAACACCTCCAAAGAAGATATGCGTTTTCTGATTATTGACACAAAGACCAGATTCCAAAGCGAATTCATCTATAACTCTCTTCACAACACGCAAGCTTGATTTGACCGGTTTACAAAAGATCAACAGATCATCAGCAAAACAGAGAGATGAGAGCTTGAGTTGCTTACAGCGAGGATGATAATAGAAGCCCTTACTTTCAACAGCGAGTTGCAATTTCCTCGTGAACATCTCCATCACGAGGACAAAGAGAAAGGGAGAAAAGGGATCACCTTGTCGCAGTCCTCTCGCCCCCTTAAAAAATCCCTCAACTTCACCATTCAACAGAATCGAATAAGATGGTGTAGTTACAATCTCCATGATCCAATTGATCAATTGAGTAGGAAAGCCGAAATAATCCAGAGAAGCTCTCAAAAACTCAGCTGACACAATCAAAAGCCTTCCTCAAATCA
Source organism: Phyllobates terribilis (assembly GCF_046119375.1). Taxonomy (NCBI): domain Eukaryota; kingdom Metazoa; phylum Chordata; class Amphibia; order Anura; family Dendrobatidae; genus Phyllobates; species Phyllobates terribilis. The sequence continues at coordinate 41,255 of NW_027368035.1, read as the reverse complement.
ATCTGGATGAAACAACGGGGAGAGATGGACTTGCTATCATAGCCTCGGATAAGGTCCTGGGCAACAGCAATGTTGTCCTGGATACGGCGATTCGGAACAAAGGCACCTTGGTTTAGGGAGATGATCGAATCAAGATAAGGTCTCATACGACTTACAATGATCTTGGAGATAGCTTTCATTATCGTGTTGCAGCAGGCAATAGGGCGGAATTCGCTGACATTAAAGGGCGCATCAACCTTCGGAATAAGGTTAATGAAGGTTGAATTCATTTGCCTAAGGAGCCACGTACGACGAAAGAAGTCTCTAATAGCATTGCAGACATCATCCCTAATAATCCCCCAACAATGCTAGAAGAACACGCTTCCAAAGCCATCGGGCCCCGGAGATTTAATATTGTCGATGCCAGTAAAAGCATTTCTGATCTCATCATTATCCACGGTTCTGCACAAATCTGAACCACAATCTGCAGGAAGGGTAGGGCCAAGAAGCGCAACAAAGTCAGGTGCAGCAGAAGTCTGAGAAGTACCGAACAGATCACGGAAGAAATCGCAGAAGGCAGCAGCAATGTCCTCTCTCGAGTTCAGCGTAGAACCATCGGGCCTACCAAGAGTGAAAACCGAATTACGGCCTCTACGAGCCTTTAGACCATTGTAGAAAGCCGCAGAATTTTCTTCCCCCATGGTGATCCACTCAACCTTCGTTTTCTGCGCAATGAAGCTATGAAGCTGGGAAATTCTCTTATCAAGCTCTTTTTTTGCATCAGCAATAGCAGTCTGCCGTAAGATATCACTGTAATCATCCTGCAGGTTCTGATTGGCAATCTTAAGGCTTTCAGAAGACTCCTCAACAAGGATCTCAAGCTTACGGAAGCGTCCTCTTTGCCAATTCTTCAGAGCATTTTTAACTCTTTTCAATTTGGTCGCCATAATGTACTGCGGATTCCCCGAATCCGAATTAGACCACGCCGATTGAACTAAATCAAGAAAATCATCCTCCTCCGTCCAGTAATTTCTGAATTTGAACGGAATTTTCTTGTGTCTCATGGTGGGATTAACTCGAACAATCGAAGGCGAATGATCAGAGAAAGACGCATCATCAAAGAAAACATGCGAGCTCGGAAAGGAAGAATGCCAAAGCTCATTGACAAGAACGCGATCAAGCTTGCAAGCAATGCGTCTTGTACCTGATTGCTGGTTGCTCCAGGTAAAGTTAGCACCTGAAAACGGATGATCTGTAAGTAAGCTCCGTATCTGCCAGAAACTCGCAAAAATCAGCATCCACATTGTGGAGTCTAGGACTGAAGTGTAATTTTTCTGATAGGGCTGCAATACAATTAACATCTCCCGCTAGAACCCATTCCCCAGAAACTGAATTTTGGATGGAGCGGATTTCATTCCACAGCTGCAATCTCTGAGCACTGAAATTGCTTGCATAAATAAAGGTCACAGAGAAGGCCGTCACAAGATCCCAGTACATCATACAAGAACGAAGCACATCGATGTACGACACCACTTTCTTTGTGATCATGTGGAGCGCAAGAACATCGAGCTTATTCACGTATCTTCAGAAGGGCAATTGGAAGATATTTTCACTAAGGCGCTTAATCGACAGGTATTCTTAAACCTTCGGGTTCAGCTTGGACTTATGCGACTCCATTAGCTTTAAGGCTATGGCATTGTAAGTATTCCTCTATGTGACTAGAATTAGCGAGCTTAGTATCAAGGCACGAAGTATGGTAGCTTGCGCTTAATAGCTTTAAGACATTCATGCTTTATGGTTGTACATCAAACTGAATTAGTACTGAAGTTGTCTTACTTGCTTTGCTTGATTTTTTATAATCCTAGTCCATGCATGCTCTTCTTTGCCAAAAACGTGACAATGGTGATCGTCTTCTACCCCTATTACATGCCTAAGAAATGATCCATTGCATAGGTGTCCCTAGCCTGACTAGATGTAACGCTTCTCTCGTCCTTTCTTGAGCTCTACATTAGAGAAGTATTCGTTTGGTGACATAAAGCCCAATTACCATATTACATGTATATGCACATACAACCACATTGAGTGATTGAATGCTCTAATGTCCCTTATGTGAAATGTGCATCTTCCTGTTCATGAATTTCTTTACATTGTGGTTTGAGAATTGAACTGGACATCACACTCTTACATCTATTCATCCTTGTCAGTGTTGAGCTTCTTCAGTATTATTAGCCAGAGGTGGATTTGGTTGCGCTTCATCATGTAGCGCATTTCAGTGTTGAGGTCTATTGCGCTTTGTAGCGCATCTGGGTGGATTTCCTTCCGAGTTGGGTTTGCTTAATTACAAAGCAACGGCTACTTTCAGCGTGTAACGGGTACTTTCTGCGTCAACGGCTATAATTTTGACCGTTGAGGGGTACTTGAGTGCTAGCGCGTCTTTTCCTGATTTTAATTGGACCGTTGGTGCTTGAAACGGCTACTTTTCAGATGAATTTGATTGGAGCTTTGAATGGTTGAGAGAGGAGGTTACTCGTCTATATATCCCTAGTATGTGACCATTGCTTCCCTTACCATTCGTCTTACCTCTTGCCTCTCTCTCTCTCTTGAAACTCCATTCCCAACCTCATCAACAATTCACGCAACACTCTACAAGCAATGGAGAACGTGAACTTGACCGACCTTGATCCTGCCACTCGAGCTAAAGTCGATTTGATCATAAAATCCAAATCATCCACATCCACTTCATCCGAACCTAATCCAGCTCCTCAAAATGAGCCAATCCAAACACAAGAGCTTGAACCCTCTCCTAAACAACCTGAAGACCCCATTACCGCTTGCTTCGCAGCGCCCGCCTCGCCCTGGTGTAGACTCTCCATTACCGCTTGCTTCGCAACGCCCAGATCGCCAAAGCGATGCGCTTCGCCGTTAAGGTAAAAAGCGCAAGGCCCCTGCTCCTCTTCCTCCTCCTCAGACCGAAGAAATAGAGTCCTCAGACAATTCCGGGCACGATTCACCACCACCAGAGCCAGAACAGAAAGCGCAGGGAGCTTCAACTCGTTCTAAGCGTGCCAAGGTGCTTGGTGTCAACGATTTTCCTCCCATACCCATAGGTATTCAAAAGCGCTCTTTTCTATTCCTTGAGATAGTTACTCCCGATCTTCTCTCTGGGCTCCACGAGTCTTCCCATGTGTCCCGCTTCTCCACTTGGTTGAGCTTCCAGGGGTGGGATACGCTCGAGACTGAGCCGGCTAGGTGCAATAAGGAAATGGTCTACCAGTTCTATGCCACATTGGAGTACCAACCTCCCAATCCCAAGTATGGTCAGGTGTGGTTCTACTGGCGTGGTAACTCAAAAGAGTTTTTTCGGGTGAAAGACCTTGCAAAGGCAATCGGGCTCACGGGTCAAACAAATGGTTTCAGTCGCCTTTACAAGAAGAATTGGCCTGCTGGTGCTACTCAGCTCAAGAAGGTAGTCTTCGGTCCAAACGTCCCTAAAGGTGCGCTTACCACTGAACTGCTCAAACCCAGTAGAAGGCTTCTTCACCACTTTATCATCACCAACATCACTCCACGGGACTACGATCGAGAGAAGGTAACGATAGCGGATTGTTGCATTATGGCTGCAGTGATTTCGAACCAGGTAGTGAATACAGCGCAAATTATGATGAGTCATTTGGTTCTTAGTCGAGCTGTTACTTCTGGTCCTCTACCCTTCCCGCATATCGTCTGTAAAATGCTTCAAGCTGATGGCCTCTACGATCGATTGCTCCCAGATTATGCCTGCTCTACCTTCCTTACCTCTGATGCGCTCGTTGCTCTTCTACTTCCCAGAGTTGAAGGTACACATCCTTCTTCCTCGCGCTCTGACCTTAGCCCTCGCGCTCGACTTTCCTCCAGTTCTGCAGATTTGTCGAGTGTTGTGGCTTCACTTGAAGCGCATCAGGAGCGAGTTGAGAAGAAGTTGGAGGTGATGATTGAGCTGTTAACGAAGATGGTGTCGATGGTTCAAGAGAAGTTTGAGTCTGAGAGGGGTGGTAGTAGTTAAGCTGTTGTGATGGTTGCGCTCTTAAGCGCATTTGCTGATTTCGTTTTTTCTCTCTCTACTCTGTTTAACTTTTTTTGTGAACTAGACTGTTAAGTATCCTATCCATTTTGTGGCAGTGTTGTATGAATGATAAATGAAGTATGTGTTTGACTTTTATAACTCTGATAGCTCTGCCAACCTGACATTTTAGTACTTAAGTTGCTTGTTGTGCGCTATTCTGTCTTGTTTATCTTATTAGCTAGAAAGCGCAACCTACTATCTTTCTTGCTGTATGACTATGCTTGATTTTTTCAATGATGTCAAAAGGGGGAAGAACACAGGTACATCCTTCTTTAATTAAGGGGGAAGTATGAGATCGTGCTTGAATTCAGGGGGAATTTGAAAACCGTGTTGATTAAGTACTTGGTAAGATAATTTGATCTAATTCTGAATCTAAATACTGATTAAATTGATGATATTGTCTCTATTTTAATCGCGAATGAAAGTGTTTTGAGCTTACCTGTTATATAGTTTGTCATCATCAAAAAGGGGGAAATTGTTAGTTGAGCTTTGATAGGAATGTTAAAGCTCAATGTATTTCTCTTAGTTTTGATGATAACAAACTAATCAATTTAATCTCTTAGTGTTTTTAAGTCTTACAGGTTATTGTTATATCTGAAAGGATGCGCTTAAGTCACTTAGAGATGCGCTTGACTGGTAACAGTTGCGCTTAACACCACGCGGAGAAAGTAAGTTTCGCAACAGGTGTTTAATAATCCCATTCAACTCCAGAAGTGAGTGTAAGCGAGCTTATAAGGCATAGAAGATGCGCTTGAATGAAGTGGATGTAGTGTTGATCACGAGGTTGCACCGAAGCAAAGGGTGTGCGTTATCGCAGAAGAACAACGCCCAAACGTAAGGAAAGGCTGGAAAGCGGGAAGATTCAAACCGAGTGTGCAAGAGGGGCGAGAAGGGTTTGAAGGCTTTTGTGACGCTACCCAGGGATTGCCAGTGTGGCGGAAGGTTGTTAGAGCGAAATGCACGGATTGCTGAGGTGGCGTGCATCAACAAGAAGAGAACAAAACCAATTCAATACAAGCCGTTGATTAATTCTGGTGAAGTGATCAAGGTGCACGGATCGATGAGATGGCATTGTGCTTAGTCTTTGTTTGTTACACGAATTAAGTTAGAGGTTTAGCTTAAGGTTTGTGTATAAATAGAGGATTGTTGCATTCACTCTAGAGGTTACAAACCGAGAGAATTATAGAGAAGCTAGAGAGAGCTTAAGTGATATACTTGTTTGTAATCAAAGAGAGTGTTGAGAGTGCCTTCATTTGTTCTCTAGAGCTGAACTCAGTATTGTAGAAGATGTGTTATGAGTGAGCTTCAAAGTGATTGAAGCTAGATTTGTAATTGTTTCTTCTATTAATACAAGTGTAGTGGTGAGTTTTATCCCAAGTCAGCTAGTGACTTAGGGTTCTCACCTTTGAGAAACTTTGTGTGTGCAAATAGAAGTGCGCTTTAACAACTTAAAGCGCGCTCAATTGTCTGTCTGACCTCTTCCGCACTTAAGGACTTTAGTAAAAACATTACTAACAGTTCTACATAGGTCAAGCACATCTCAAGTATTCAAAGCGCAATTAAATACTTGTTAAGCGCATCTAAGACTTAATGAACCTTAGTGACAGTGAACAATAGCTGATCAAATACGTATCCTACAGGTACCCAACTAAAGAATCCACTAGTAAAGTGGTAAGTAGGGGTCGAATCCCAAAAGAGCCAGAACAATAGTTTATTTCCAATTATGAAACCAAGTAGTAACAATTGGGTTTTTTGTATGATTCTAATTAACTAAGCAACTAAACAAGTACGAAAGCAATATGATGATTGGTTTGTAAACAATTATGGGTAAAAAGCTTACTCCTCTAGCATCAGCGCATTATTCAATTGGAATGTTGGTCATCGAATTCTAATAACTTATATTTTGAATTATTTAATCCATTTGTCCTACTCTTTGTTCGTAAATAACAACTAGTCCAAATAGTCCTAGAAACCCTTATTATGCAATAACCATGGAAATCCCAAGATTTAAAAGCACAATAACATGATGATCAAAGATAAGTAGGCCTATGCAATATCATTGGCAAATCGCAGATACTCGACACAGGTTCATAATCTCTACACAATAAGCACTCGCAAATAGTCTATGCAAATCATGCTCGCTACCTAAAGTCAAGACTTTTCAAATCGAATTATCTAGCCTAGCAATGTGAAGGATAATAATCAACCTAGTTTGCAACCTAGATAAAATCAAGATCAGTCAATGATATTATAAAGTACAAGAGATTATAAAACAATCCTGAAATTAAACTTAGAAAATAAGCGTTAGAATTCCCACAATAAACCTAGAACAATGGCTTCAGCCTAAAGAGTGAACTACGATGAACTTAGCTAGACATATCCATAGAAAGCAATGAATAACAATGAATAATGATGGGAAAACAAACCAGGGGAGATGAGTGAAGATGGAACATAGGTGGAAGCTTCTCTGGCTGCTGCTGAATTTTACGTCAATGAAAGAATGAATCCATCAATTAACCTAATTTTCTAAGCTTTATATAGTCTCTAATAAAAGGGAATTAAAATAAATGAAAACAAATCAAAAGATGTGGAAAAAACTAATAAAATCTTGGAATAAATCTTCAATTCTGGGCCATCCGGGTCCGCGTCACAACCGTGACACAGGAATCACGATCGTGACCTTGGTCCAGTTCTCCGTTCTGCATTGGTCATGATTGTGACAGAGCCTCTTGGTCGTGACACCTCAACTGCGGCTTAGTCACGATCGTGACATCTCTGTCTCGGTCGTGACTTCTTCTCCTGAGGAAGAATCTCGGTCGTGATGCTCCATCTGGGTTGTGACTTCTTCTCTTGAGACGGACTTCTAGCTTCTGCAAGCGTCAAGGCAGCACTAAAAGTGAGCACAAACGGGATCGCCATAATAACAACTCAAAACCGCTTACGAGCACCCCGTTAATCCATAAATGAACTCCAAACTGGATTCCGGGCATACCGCTCGTTAAACACCTAAACACCACTAAACCTAGTCTAATAGTCGCTAGTTAACACCATATAACAAGCTCCGATCAAACTTCCCCACACTTAAACCTTGCTCGTCCTCGAGTAAGCAAAATAAAACTCACTCCTCCTATAAGCACAAAGGTCTGCAGTAAGCGTAGGGAGAGTCTGCTAGCGACTATACTCCGAACTCCAAGTGTAAACGAGCACTAACCTAACTCTGATCTATCTCCTTATCTCTCCAAGATGACCTACCCAAATCCCTCCTTATGTCTCCACTTCATATGTCACCACTCCATAATAATAATCAAATCGAACCAAGTGATGCGCAATAAAGCACAAGTGGACTCCTAATCCCCTCTAAGGGTAGGGTACATATATAATGATAATGAAGATAAAAATTGAGTCTCCCACTCGCTTACACACTTCTTATACCTCCTCTTCAATTAATTTCCTAAACCACTAATCAATGTCATCAAACCATACATCACAACCACCAATCCTAATCAAGAAATCCGCATAGCACAACCATAACAATATGCATCAAACTCCAAGAAATAGAAATATAATCCTAGAATCTAATACAACTGCCAATAATGTGTAACAAATCTCATGAAATAGCAAAAAGGTGAGCATGCGAAGTATGGATGTCAATAAGCTCAAAGTAGAAGAATAAAAGGCCAATTACTAACTTCTTATCCCTCCTTGGTGATCCTAAAACCCGAGACAATCCTTCAACTCCCTTCTTATGTCTCCGACGCCAATAAATAATGCAATCAATCTAACCAAGTAGTCAAATAATCACAAATCATGTAATCCCGGCGCCCTTTCGGGTTTTCACCAAAATTCTCTAAAGTGGTAGGAACTATATATTCTTTTTTCCTTTTTTTTTCTTTCAAGCACCCACCTTTTCCTTTTTATCCATTTTTACTTGCCTGGTTCTTTTGTTCTTTTTATTTATTTATTTATTTTTATTTTTTTATTGGAGCCCCCCTTTTCGATCTAGTCACTTCTTACTCTCATGGGGTTTTCTGATTTTTTTCTTTTTAATAATAAAATAGAAGTTCAAAGAAATATCTTGGTACAGACTCGATAGATAGAAAACAACTAAACATCAGCATAATAGACTCAAAGCCATAAAAACATCAGCAGAATAGCACCTAAACAAGTCAACTCCTCTCCCCACACTTGAATCGTGCATTGTGCTCAATGCAGCAAAAGAGGACACAGTAGAAAAAAAGGAAGAGGAAGAAGACACCCCGGAGGTTGGGGTGTTGTCTCGGTCGTGAGGATCATGGGGGATTATGGTCAGCCGCATCACGACTGTGACACAGTGTCATGATCGTGACACGGGTAGTTGAGGTAGGTGAACGTCTTTTTTTTTCTCCTCCGACGACCTCCTGATGCTGGTTCCGCGATTTTCCTGTAAAAGAAAACAAAAACAAAACAAAACAATGGGAGAAAAGTCAGCAGTACTCCCTTGGGTTGCCTCCCGATCAGCGCCTTATTTATCATCGTGGCACGACATAGTCTAGCTTCTCAATTGACCGTCCCGGGCTCCTCAAGAGCCATCTCTTCAATTACCTCGTTGGAGAAACTTTCATGATAAGGTTTTAACCTTTGACCGTTCACTTTGAAAATGTTATGGTTTCCCTTGTCGAAAAGCTCCACCACCCCATGAGGAAAGACGCGGGCTATCACATAGGGCCCGCTCCATCTAGACCGCAGCTTCCCTGGGAAGAGTTGAACGCGCGAGTTATAGAGTACGACCTTGTCCCCCACATTGAAAGCCTTACACAGTATGTGCTTGTCATTCCATGCTTTGGTCTTCTCTTTGTATATCTTCGCGTTCTCGTACGCTTCTCGGTGTATCTCTTCCAGCTCATGCAGCTGCAGTTTCTGGTGCTCACCGACTTCATTTATCTCCATATTGCACTTCTGAACCGCTCACCATGCTTTATGCTCGAGCTCCACTGGCAGATGACATCCCTTTTCCGAAAACTAGACGATATGGGGACATCCCGATGGGTGTTTTGTATGCGGTGCGGTAGGCCCATAATGCATCATCGAGGCGGAGACTCCAATCTTTCCTATTCAGAGCAACTATCTTTTCCAGCACCCCCTTGATTTGCCGATTGGAAACCTCGGCTTGACCATTGCTCTGCGGGTGGTATGTTGTAGAGATTCGCTGAGTTACTCCGTATTTCTTTAGTAGAGTAGTGACCGTCTTATTATAGAAGTGGGTACCCTACGCTGATAAGGGCCCTGGGAATTCCAAATCTAGCAAAAATATTGTCCTTAAGGAAACCTGCAACTACTTTCGGATCATCAGTTCTGGTGGCTTTTGCTTCCACCCATTTGGAAACATAGTCCACCGCAAGCAATATATATAGATTCCCGAAAGAGTTAGGAAAAGGTCCCATAAAGTCTATGCCCCAAACATCGAAGATCTCACAAAAGACCAATGGTGTTTGTGGCATTTCATTCCTTCGGGATATTTTCCCTACCCTCTGGCACCTATCAAAAGTTTGACAAAAAGCATATGCATCTCGAAATATGTGTGGCCAAAAGAAACCAGTGTCAAGTACCTTTCTAGCAGTTTTACTGGGCCCGAAGTGCCCCCCACATGCTTAAGAGTGACAAAAAGAAAGGGCAGATTGTACCTCGTTATCCGGGAGGCATCTCCGGATTACCTTATCCACGCAATTCTTCCACAAGTAAGGATCGTCCCATACATAATATTTCTCTTCACTCTTGATTTTGTCGCGTTGAGCCTTGGTGTAGTTAGGAGGAAACTCCTCGCAAACTAGGTAGTTCACAATGTGTGCGTACCATGGCTTGAGGGAGCGGAGAGCGAGCATTTGAGCTTCGGAGGCGTACATAAGTGATTCTGGGGTCAGGTCACACTTGTGATGGTGTGTCACGGTCGTGACATCTGGATCGGACTTCTCTGAGGGCGATTCACGGTCGTGATAGAGGTCGTGACAATTTATCACGGTCTTGACATGTTGTCTCAACCGAGACATCGGTCCATTTTTCATAGCTTTCATCTGATTCATCTCAGAGGCCGACATCTCGGTCATAAGGGGTATCTTTGTCGTGACACGTGTAATTTCTGGGCACAAGAAATTTCAATTCGGCACAAGGACTCGTCCGGAAAGTCGCCCAGCCTCGGTCTTGCCTCTTCACCACCATCATGAACAATGCGGCTGATATGGTCTGCCACGGAGTTCTCAAAACCCTTTTTTTCCCCGAATCTCCACATCGAACTCGCTCAACAATAAAACCCACCAGATGAGTCTAGGCTTTGACTCCTTCTTCGTCATGAGGTAACGAATAGTTGCGTGATCGGTGTGGATGATCACCTTAACAAGTAAATATTATCTGAATTTGTCCAAGGCGTAGACTACAGCTAGCAACTCTTTCTCAGTGGTGGAGTAGTTCTTCTGGGCGTCGTTCAGGGTCATTGAGGCGTAGTAGATAACATGCATTGCTCGCCCAACCTTCTGGACAAGAACGGCTCCTACGGCATACTCACTAGCGTCGCACATGATCTCGAATGGTAGGGACCAATCCGGCGCTTTGATGATAGGAGCAGCAGTGAGGTGCGATTTTAAAGTGTTGAATGCAAGCTTACACTCATCGGTGAAAACAAAAGCCACCTCCTTCTTCAACAGCTCACATAGTGGTGTCGCGATCTTGGAGAAGTCTTTTATAAACCTGCGATAGAAACCTGCATGGCCTAGAAAGAACGAACTTTGCGCACATTAGTAGGATAAGGTAAAGACTGAATTACATCAATCTTCACCTTATCGAACTCAATCCCCTTAGAGGATACAATATGACCCAACACAATGTCGTGATTGACCATAAAATGACACTTTTCATAATTCAAGACCAAGTTGGTTTCGACACATCTTTGTAGCACAAGTGTCAAGTTACGCAAACACGCATCAAAAGAATCGCCATGAACTGTAAAATCATCCATGACTATCTCAATAAAATTCTCAATTTACTCGGGGAAGATGCTCACCATACATCATTGGAATGTACCGGGTGCGTTGCATAGTCCAAACGGCATTCTGCGGTATGCAAAGGTGCCAAAAGGACATGTGAAGGTGGTCTTCTCCTAGTCTTCTGGCACTATAGCCACCTAGAAGTAACCCGAGTATCCATCGAGAAAACAATAATATGCGCGACCTGCAAGACGTTCTAACATTTGGTCAATAAAAGGGAGAGGGAAGTGATCCTTACGGGTTACCGCGTTCAGCTTGCGGTATCCGATGCAGACACGGCATCCATTCTGTGTTCTTTGCGGCACCATTTCACCAGCCTCATTCTCCACGACAGTGATCCCTCCCTTCTTCTTAACGACCTGAGTCGGGCTGACCCACCGACTGTCAGAAATTGGATAGATCATGTCAGCTAACAACAACTTCAACACCTCTTTCTTCACCACCTCCATCATGGTAGGATTTAATCGTCGTTGAGGTTGTCGGCTTGTTTTAGCTCCTTCATCAAGTAAAATCCTATGCATGCAGGTGGAGGGGCTTATCCCCTTGATGTCAGCAATGGACCACCGTAACGCTGTGATGTTGCTCTTCAAGACCTGCACTAGCTTCTCTTCCTGTTCCTTTGCAAGAGCACTTGAGATGATGACTAGCAAAGTGTTTCATTGGCCGAGGAACACATACTTTAGGTGCAAAGGTAGCTCTTGTAGCTCAATGGTGGGTGCCTGCACAATAGAAGGGAGCGGTTTCTCGCTCGAAAATGTAAGTAACGCGGGCCCACTGGCCAAAAGGGTACCTGGAGCATCAAACTCAGCCAGGACCTCATGCACATCAGGGGATAATATCATATCATGCTCTTTAGAGCTCACTATGCTATTTTCTACGACAGATTTAAGTGAATCAATCCCACACACATCAAAAATTTCCTGCACAATAGGGTCAATCACATCAATAGAGAAAACAGAGTTATCTTTCGTAGGATGTTGCATAGCCTCATATATGTTAAAGCTAACTATATCTCTATCAAAATCAAGTGTCAGCGACCCACTTGCTAGATCTATTTTGGTATTAGTTGTCTTTATGAAGGGCCTACCCAGAAGGATAGGCGCAACTTGCTTGTCATGCTCCATATATAGCACATAAAAGTCAGCTGGAAATATCAAATTATCAACCATTACCAACACATCTTCGACTATCCCTTTCGGGTAAAACCGTTGACCTGTTAGCAAGCTCAATCACAATCCCTGTTTCAGTCAGGGGTCCTAGACCTAACAGCTTATATAATGAATAAGACATGACATTAATAGAAGCACCCAGATTTAGCATGGCCTAATTAATCCTCTTCTCACTGATAATACAGGGAATACTAACCATACCTGGGTCCGAGCACTTCTTTGCTGATTGCCGCAGAAACTCTCTCGCTGACCTGCACCTTTTGTTTCCCTTTCAGCTTCTGGTTCCTCTTGATGGTGCATAGCTCCTTCAAGAACTTAGCATAACGAGGAATACTTTTAACGAGGTTAAGAAAAGGGATGTTCACCTTACACTTACTAAAGGTTTTGAAAAGTTCCTTGTCATTCGCATGTCTGCGTGTGTCCTTCAAGGCTTCTGGGAATGGTGAAGGTGGTTTCTCGGAGTATAACAGAGGAATGTTGGGCCTCACATAGTTTTCTTGTCGTAGCTTGAAATCACCTATGTCCTCATAGTCGTCGTCAGCACTTACTGGGGTGGAGTCACGGTCGTGACCACTAGGTCTCGGTCGTGACATTCAAGACTCAGACTCGTCATGTGTAGAAGGAGGTCTTGACAATTGGTCACGGTCTTGATTAGCTAAACTGGTGCTTAGTCTCGATCGTGACATAGTGTCACTGTCGTGACCCTCTTCATTGATTTTTTCGGAAACCAAATCACTGCCTTCTCGGTCGTGATCAATCTGTCTCGATCGTGACATTTTCTCTGAGGCCAAATCTCGATCGTGACACCCCTGTCTCGGTCGTGACAACTGTCCAGACTCCTTTCGCAACATCTATTCTTCTAGCTCTTCTTCGAGTTTTCGTCCACTTCTCAGGTGCATAGCGCTAATATTCTCTCTCGGATTTCTCTCGGTTTGAGAGGGAAGATTCCTCGAGTTTTGTTGCGTGAGGTTAGAGACAGCTTCGGCCAATTCCCCAAATTGTTTCTCAAGACTCTTGATGCTTGATTCGGTTGTCTGGACATGAGTAGTGAAGTGCTGGGTCAAAGATCTGAGCATTTCCTCCTTAGATGGCTCTTGGGGTTTCGTTTGATATGGACCGCGGTAGTGGTTGCTTTGGTATTGATTTTGGTAGTAGCCTTGATTTTGTCCACCAACCAGATCGTTACTCCTAAAGCCAGGATTATCGTTACCTCGCTGATTATAATTGTTATTTTGGTCGTAGCAAGGCCTAGGGGTCCGAAACCTCCCACCGCGTGAACTTCAGCAATCGCCGGATCCTGGAGTTGCGGGCACATATCAGTAGGGTGGCTTTCATCTGCGCATACGCCACATAGTCGTGTTGGCTTCTGATTTACAATGGCCATCCCCTTTATCAAACTCTTTAGTTCAGCGAATTCACTCTTCCATTCATCGTCTCCGAAGCTTAGTACACTAGCTCCTCTCTTTGTATAGGTCCTGCCAAAACTCCTAGTCCCTTCGGCTATTTCGTTTATTCAGGCTCTGGCTTCAGCAGGAGTCAAGTTCAGCACACTACCGTTGCAGGCAGCGTCTACTAGCCTTCTCTCATGATCAAGTAACCCATTGTGAAGGTGGGTCACCAAGTCTTTCTCCTCGAACCCATGGAATGGGCAGCTGGTGCATAATCTCGCGAACCTCTCGACTTAGTCGTACAACGACTCGTCATCATGTTGCTCCACCATATCAATCGCTCTCTTCGAAGCAACAACCTTCTTGGATAGAAAATACTTACTAACGAATGCGTTGTGTAGCTTCTCCCAAGTGTCGATACTCCCTATGGGTAGCAAATAATACCATTGTCGCGCACTATCTTTCAACGTAAGACCGAAAGCTCTCATCTTTATCTGCTCGTTGGTGACGTTACTCGGCTTACTGCAACTGCAGATGTCGTGAAACTCACTCAGATGCATAATCGGGTCTTCCCCAACCAGGCCATGGAATTTCGGTAGCAGATTGATGAAAGCAGTCTTGAGCTCGAATGTGACACCAGCATTTAGGGTAGGCAGCGTTACTCCTAGGTGTTGTTGCGTCAGGTCTGGGTCCGTAAGTTGTCGCAGAGTTTGATTTCCAGCCACGTTGTCAATCACCAAGTCGTGAATTCCTTGCCGTAAAGTCTGCAAAAACGTCCGCTCTATTTCTGGATTGTAAACAAATAAATCTGGATCAGTGGCGTGAGTGTGGGCCATAAGATAGGTCCACACTAAAGTAGTAACACAAACAGAAATAAACTATAATAGTTGGCTCCCCGGCAACGGTGCCAAAATTTGATGAGGGGCTAAGGTCGTTGTCCCTATCAAAGATACTCAACTAAAGAATCCACTAGTAAAGTGGGAAGTAGGGGTGAAATCCCAAGAGAGCCAGAACGATAGTTTATTCCCAATTATGAAACCAAGTAGTAACAATTGGTTTTTTTTGTATGATTCTAATTAACTAAGCAACTAAACAAGTACGAAGCAATATGATGATTGGTTTGTAAACAATTATGGGTAAAAAGCTCACTCCTCTGGCATCAGCGCATTATTCAATTGGAATGTTGGTTATCGAATTCTAATAACTTATATTCTGGATTATTTAATCTGGTTGTCCTACTCTTTGTTCGTAAATAGCAACTAGTCCAAATAGTCCTAGAAACCCTTATTATTCAATAACCATGAAAATCCCAAGATTCAAAAGCACAATAGCATGAAGATCAAAGATAAGTAGGCCTATACAATACCATTGGTAAATCGTCGATACTCGACACAGGTTCATAATCTCTACACAATAAGCACTCGCAAATAGTCTAGGCAAATCATGCTCTCTACCTAAAGACAAGACTTTTCAAATCGAATTATCTAGCCTAGCAATATGAAGGATAATAATCAATCTAGTTTGCAACCTAGATAAAATCAAGATCAATCAATGATACTATAAACCACAAGAGATTACAAAACAATCCTGAAATTAAACTTAGAACATAAGCGTTAGAATTCTCACAACAAACCTAGAACAATGACTTCCGCCTAAAGAGTGAACTACGATAAACTTAGCTAGACATATCCATAGAAAGCAATGAATAACAATGAATGATGATGGGAAAACAAACAAGGGGAGATGAGTGAAGATGGAACAAAGGTGGAAGCTTTCTCTGGCTGCTGCTGAATTCTACGTCAATGAATGAATGAATGAATGAATCCATCAATTAACCTAATTTTCTAAGCCTTATATAGTCTCTAATAAAAGGGAATTAAAATAAATGAAAAAAAATCAAAAGATGTGGAAATAACTAATAAAATCTCAGAATAAATCTTCAATTCTGGGCCATCCGTGTCCGCATCACGACCGTGACACAGGGGTCACGATCGTGATCTTGGTCCATTTCTCTGTTCTGCATTGGTCACGATCGTGACAGAGCCTCTCGGTTGTGACACCTCAATTGCGGCTTAGTCACGATCTTGACATCTCTGTCTCGGGCGTGACTTCTTCTCTTGAGGCTGAATCTCGGTCGTAATGCTCCATCTCGGACGTGACTTCTTCTCCTGAGAAGGATTTCTAGCTTCTGCAAGCGTCGAGGCATACTTCCTCTAGCTCCATCCCTAATGCACTAAAAGTGAGCACAAACGGGATCTCCGTAATAAAACCACTCAAAACCGCTTACGAGCGCCCCCGCTAATCCATAAATGAACTCCAAACTGGATTCCGGGCATACCACTCGTTAAGCACATAAACACCACTAAACCTAGTCTAATAGTCGCTAGTTAACACCATATAACAAGCTCCGATCATCTACACATGAAATTAAATATTTGCACACTTGATTGAATATAAAAGGAATCTGATTTAGTCATTTTTGTATCACCTTGAGTTTATGTATTTTTTATTAGATGGTGAATATGCTGTATTGCTAGGTATTATTTTTCGTAATTATAGAAAATTTAAAATTGATATATCAATATTCATTTTAAGAATATCATCCTTATTGAAACTACATCCTTATTGAAACTACATAATTATGTTATTAAGAATTGACTTTTGTTTTATCTATTGTGTTAAATGTAATCTATAATAAGTATTCCTTGATAAATTCTTGAAGGTAAGAACACTTTTGGAGAAAGAATTTCACATTGTGTTGTAGTGATGGATGTTCACGAACATGCTTGAGTTACAATTTGTTGATTTTTATTATGATGATTTTAGTTTGAGCTCTTCTAGATATAGAAAAACTTGTTATCGAGGTCAAAGATAGTTTAGATAGAAGATAGGTGATAATTAAATACATATCAATTTATAAATTATTCACAAATTGTATATTAGTTAAACTCACTCTTAAGACTTGTACCACACCTACACAACTAAGATGTCTTTTCTATGGGCACTCTGCCTTCATAAAAACGTAGATAGACCTGTTTATAAAACTATATCTTTCTTTCGGATTTTTTCCTTGCAAAATGATAAACAATTAAAAATTTTAGTGATGATAAATATTGAGCTTATAATACTTCACCCCACATGCATAAACATATTGTGACAAAGAAAGTTCAATCCAAAAAGATCTACTATATACAATGCACACAGTATACAAAATCTCAAATCCTGAACAAAAGCCCATGCAAAGCACGAGCATCATCAACCTATTCTTATCTTATCTTAATATATATAATGATTAAGGGTAATTCAAATCATTAAATGTGGGGTTTAAGAAGCAATAAATACCCCTTTATTCATATTGAATTTTGCAAATACCCCTTTATCTCAATAATGTTGAGTTTTTGAAGCAATAAATTACTATAAAATCAACTCATTCTTATTTCTCTAATTTTAATAATAATATTATAGTTTTTATTTATCCCAATCCAAATTCAAGCTTCACATAACATAACTTATGAGTTATGACTTATGACCTTCCAACTTACTAATTGATTGAGCAACCTTATTGCCTCCATCATCAAGATACCCCTGTAAGTAAAGTTACGGTTACAACGGGAGCTTGAACCTTTCGCTTGCCTCCAATCCATTAAATACTCTTTAGATTAATAAGCTCCTTCCTTTGTCCAATCCTCACTATGAGTACGATCTTAGTACTCATTGGTCATGGCACTTCTTTTGCTTTCTCCGCCTCTCCTAAAACCAAATTCACCTTTCCACTGGCTTTCACCACCCCTTATACTTCCATCTTCTTCGGTCAACAACTTACGTAGATTGATTTCATTCCATTATAATATGAGAATCTATATCAGGTAAGAAAACGTTTCTTAATTCCCCTTTTGGTTGAGCAATTCTTATTTGTGTTTCTAATCCTTATTATTATTTAAGTATTCTGTTTCATATTGGCCTCGATTACACCTCTATGATGTAGACCTCCAACCACACCAGATACACTTGATGTATAGAAGAATTTCCTTTTAATTGTGGAATTTTCAATAGCCAAAGAACATCGCAGACTTTGTCGTAGTGCATATGAATTTCAAAAATCACATTCGTAGTGATGGTGAGATCTGGTATAGATCACAAATCTATGCTATTTTGTATTATACAATATCTATTTATAAGTTGATTGCAAATAGTTGGTTTAATATGTGATGTTTTAGGGTTGCAGGACTTGATGATGAAGTAGCTCGGCAAACAAGAACATTATATGCCAAAGTTTAATTTCTGTTTTTATATCTTTCAACTTTATGAGATAATATTTAAATTTAAATATCCTTCAATTTGTTGGAATAAAATCCTGTGATCCAGAATGTCTCTCTAATATAGTGTTGATGCTATATTTTACAAACTATGAGCTTAAACTTTCAATTGTCTAATTTCACAATAACCTAATTAATGACTGACAGTCAATCTAAAAAAACAGTAATAAGCAAGAGCTCGAAGATGAAAATTTAAATCTTAATTATATATATATAAAGATTAGGGGGTTCAAATCAACAAATGTTGAATTTAGGATTTCCATTTCCATCATAATCAACCTTATAAAGTTGGGGTTTTAAAGCATTAAATTAATATAAAATCAACTCATTCTTATTTCTTTAATTTTAATAATAATAATATAGTTTTTATTTATCCAAATCCAAATTTATGCTTCACATACCATAACTTAGGACGTATGACTTATGACCTTCCATCTTACTAATTGATTTAGCAACCTTATTGCCTCCCGCATAGAGATACCCCTACAAGTAAAGTCACGGTTACAAAGGGAGCTTGAACCTTTCGGTTGCCTCTCATCCATTAAATACACTTAGATTTATAAGCTCCTTCCTTCGTCCAATCCTCACTATGAGTGTACGACCTCAGAACTCATCGGCCTTGACACTTCTTTTGCTTTCTCGACCTCTCGAAAAGCCAAATTCACCTATCCATCGGCTTTCACCACCCCCTCTACTTTCATCTTCTTCGATAAAAAACTTACCGTAGATTGATTTTCTATCGTTATTATATGAGAATCTATATCAAGTAAGAAAGACATCAACGTTTCTTAATTCCCCTTTTGGTTGAGTTATTCTTATTTGTGTTTCTTACCCTTATTGTGATTTAAGTATTCTGTTTCATATTGGCCTCGATTAGACCTCTATTATGCAGACATCCAACCACTCCGGATACACTTGATGTATAGAAGAAATTTTTTTTAATTGTGGGATTTTCACTAGACAAAGAACATTGCAGACTTTGCAGTAGTGCATATGAATTTTAAAAATCACTTTAGTAATGATGGTGAGATCTGGTATAGATCACAACTCTATGCTATTTTCTGTCATACAATATCTATTTATAAGTTGATTGCAAGTAGTTGGGTTAATATGTGATGTTTGAGGGTTGCAGGACTTGATGATGACGTAGCTCTGCAAACAAGAACACTATATGCCAAAGTTTGATTTCTGTTTTTATATCTTTCAACTTTGTGAGATAATATTTAAATTTTAAATATCCTTCAAGTTGTTCGAATAAAATTCTGTGATCCAGAATTTTTTCTAACATATTGTTGATGTTATAGTTTACAAACTTTGAGCTTAAACTTTCAATTGTCCTTTCACAATAACCCAATTAATGACAAATAATCAATCCAAAAAACACTAATAAGTAAAACCTCAAAGTAAAATAATATAAATCTTAATCTTATCTTATCTTATCTTAATATATATATATATATATATATAAATTAGGGTGATTTCAAATCAATAAATATGAAATTACATTTGTCATCAAATGTTATTTAAGATTTTTAAATTCTATTGTTCCCTTCCGTCCCCATTGAAGAACCTCATTCTTCTTAATGTGTTTCATTGTAACCGGACCATTTCAATCCACAATCAACTTAAATGTCCTACAACATAAATCACAACTAAAGTATAAGAAAACTGATTTAAAAAAACATTGCAGAAATTGAACCATTGAGATCCTCAGTCAACTTAAACGTCATATGCCCTAAATAACCAGTAAAGCTCTCAACTATGGCTTTTGGGAAATCATCATTAAAAATCTCAACCATGGGGTTTCAGAAACTATTCAACTTCCACATTACTAAACCACAGATGTGTGTATATATCCCTACAAACACACCACTCAAGATCATACTCACCTTCGTTCCTTCCTCTACAACACGGCAACAAGGAACAAGTCTTAAACAATAAACCGCGTTGGAGCTCCACAACCACCAATGGACAAGGCACTGACTCAATTGCTCTACCTTGGTCGTGCTCACGTTGCACTAGGGAACACGGTACACCCTTTGTCTTTTTACTAGGATCTTCCATTGTTTCTTTTTTCATATTTTTTGTTTGTTTCCTTTATTTTATTGTATAGTTTTTTTTCTATGCTCTTTCTTACCAACTAGCATGGTACAACGTAATATTGTAGATTCAAATAAACGGATTCCTAATTTTTATTTGAGGAAAACAATCAGATTGAGTAGACAAATATATTATGGTATCTAATATCATGAACTACAAAGATATCAAAACTAAAAGACGGCCGAAATAAGTGACTTTTGTTTCAAATCAATTTACACAACAAGATTAACTACACAACTAACAATATGGAAAGACCAAAATTATTATGTTGACTAACTAATATAAACACAATTATACATATAAAAAGTAAATGATTATTATTTTATTGGCCTAGGGTTGATGGAATGTTAGTAAGTTTTATTCAAGGAAAACAATGAGAATTAGTAGACAAATATATTACGGTATCTAATATCATGAAGTACAATGGCATAAAACTTTATAAAATACCAAAATAAGTGACCTTTGTCTCAAATCAATTTACACAACGAGAATAATTACACCAATAAGAATACGAAAAAAGGAACAATTATTAGTGTTAGGTCACTAATGTAAATACTTTTATATATAGATAAAGTAAATGGTCATCATTTTCATGGCCTGAATTAGATAAGGTTGGTGGATTATTCGTAATACATATCAAATAAAACTAGATTAAAATATTAATAGAGTATTTTAAATTGTATTATTATTCCGTACAGAAAATTTTTTAATTAGATATGGTTGTTGAAAAATTCAAAATGTAACTACAATAAAATTAGCATAATAATATTCATATAGTATTTTAATGTATTATTATTCTTTGTAGAAAAAAATACAATAAAACCACTAGGGCATGAAAAAGAAAAGATAAGAAAAAACATAAAAGAACTACACAATAAAATAAAGGAAACAAACAAAAAAATACGAAAAAAGAATTAATGGCACGAGCCCGAAGGTCCTAGTCTATAAAATAATTGGGGGTGGTGCAAATCACTAAATACGGGATTTAAGAGACAGAATGATTGGGGTGGTGCAAATCACTAAATACGGGATTTAAGAGACAATAAATACTCTGTTTATTTCTATTGAATTTTGTAGAAGAATTAGGTTAAAGAAATTAGATAAGTGTGTACTAAAACAATTAATACTCATTAAGTTTAAAAAAATAATTAGGTTAAACAATTCTAGAAAGGAATTTAGTATCTTCTAAAATATATTGTATAAGAAATTTTACACACTCTTCAAAATATTACGAACACTTGTATTATAATTAAAAATGATCACAAACACTTCTATTGTTATAATACTCCATTTACAGACCACTTAAGGAGTGTAAATGTACATGTCTTTTGCATAATCTTCTTTATCTTCTATTGCTCCTCGCTTACTGGTTCATGTCTATTAAAAAATTTAATATATAAAATGTCAGCCTCTTATTACAAATAGAGCTTCAGTATTGTTACCCGTGGAGATTATGTTTTCCACATATATTAGATATTATATTAAATAAATGTAATGACGTACGTATCTTAAAATAAAAATAAAGTGTACAAGTAAGTTAAGATAATGATAAAATCTACTACATATATTACTATTTTATAAGGTATTACATAGATCAATTGATACAGTGATCCACGGACCCTAATGCCTAGTTTCATAGTACAATGTCATGAAATTAGATAAATTTGAAACATTAAATGCAGTCATTTTTTTGTCGATCAATACATTGATTTCAGTATCACTGATGAGGCAAATAGCTAGGCCGGTTCGATAAATCAGCGTTATATGCATTAGTCTCATTGATGAGCTCATTATGACTCACGTTATACTAGCATATATCCCGTGTAGTGAATGGGATTATTTAAAAATATAATATTATAAAAGTTTTATAAGAGATTTTATAATAAAATAAAATAAGTGGGGAGATGGTGGATAAAACTAATATAATTTTAAATATGTTAGATATAATCGTAATAATATGTGCAATTCAAATTCGATATAGATCGAACTTTGGCCGTTTAGATTTTGAATCCTATGGTTGCTTCGTTTGGTAAAAGTTTTTTTGTAAAAAAGACATCAGAATAATGGATTCGGTTTAATATAACATAAAAATAAATAACAAATATAACATATTGAAAGGTTCTATTTTATGTAAAATAGTTAATAAATTTATAATTAAATGTTAAAATCTATGTTGATTATAGTAACTAATTAGGAAAATGAAAAATAACCGTAGTTTAAAAAAGAAATTAGTTAATATAGTAATTATTAAGTTTTTCATGCTCACTGAGACCGATGTGCATAATGAAGGAGTGAGTTCATTGCAGCTTACTCGAGGACGAGCAAGGTCTAAGTGTGGGGTTTTGATAGGCGAAATCTTGCATAGCGCATCCAGTGATTGTTAGCGTCTTTTATAGGTGATTTAGCAATGTTATGGAGCGTATCATTGTAATCCGGACCTTGCATTGCAGAGACATTATTCATGAGGATTACATACATAAGAGAGAAGACGAGAGGATGAAGGCACGACCGCGCAAGAGAAGGCGCGGCCGCGCAGGGCTACAAAAGCCTGGGCGCGACTGCGCCCATGGCCAGCGCGACCATGCCCATGTGCGCCAGCGAAATGGGCAAGATTGCATGGGCGCGACCCTGCCATGCCCAGGCGCGACCGCGCCACTGCGAGGTCGTGGCTCTATTTTGGGCTTCTCTTTCGGGATTCCTTCCGGGGCTTTGTTTCTTGCACATGGATGATACGGGATGGAATTTTAGTATTATTATTTGGATGTTTTAGGGTTTAGTAAATAGGCTTTTAGGAGCTTTACCTCCAGAATCCATCTTAAAACACTTTTCTAATTTTATGTTGTTGAGAGAACTATGTCACATTAGTCTCTTTTGCTTTGTTCACAGTTGAAGCCTTCTGATAGATTGGTTTATAAGACTTCTACTTTAATTCTTATTTATATTTGGATTGTTTCATCTCTCTTGAACTTAATTTTTTATTAGATGTGATTTATCTGTCTGGCCTGATCATCTAGGTAGATTAGATCTATTCATATTTTTATGGTTTGGCTTGTCCTTGTTGGAAGGTCTTGTCTATTGTGTAGCAAATCGATTGCATGACCTAGTTGGGATTGTGATTGTGGAGAGAGTTGATTGTGTGTTAAAAATTGACTTAAGTCAATGGTACTGCATGCACTTATCTATTCCTGAGTTCATTGTTGCTTGGTTATTAAATCTTGATAGTTTCAAGGTTGTAGTTGAGTAAGGGTTATTAGGACTAGTTGGACTAATAACTATACAAGAACAAGGATTTGGACAACCATAGAATATGAATTGTAGATGAACTCGAATATCATTAGGAGTCAGTGATCAACCAATCTATTTGTTGTGTGAATACTTGTTGAATGAAGTGTTTTCTCATATTGTTTTACAATCTAGTTTAGTTAGTTTAGTTTCAACCGAACACCCTTTGGTTACTTTGCAAGTTGGTCACATTATTAACACAAGAACTGAAAAGTTAACTCCATGTGAGATTCGACCCTTGCTTGCCGCTTTACTAGTGTAGAGTAGCTAGTTAGGTAATTACTTTGATAGGGAAAACAATGACTGTTTGCGCCTCGTCAGATGGCCTATATATCTTACTAATATAATTACTGGTTTATGTCAGGAATATATTGATGGAATAGTTGATTCCAACTTCTCGTGCACTACTCAGTATTTTTGCAATTTTTCCCCTACATCGCTTCCTTTTTACAAATTATAATTTCTTTTTTATATATATACATTTATTGATATGCTCTATCAATTGTGAAGATATTGGGTACAGAGTAATTAAATTATTATGAAATAAAATTTATAGAAATATATCATATTCCATACAAAAATCTCAATTTAGATTAGTTATGATATGAGAGGTACTTTCCAGAATCAATAACGAGTGAATTTTTAAAATTTATGAGATAGATGTATTTTTAAAAACGAATTAGAATATGGGAATATAATGTTTCCTTATTTTTTCCATTCCACTTATATTTCTTTTGCCTATCTTTATATATAGAAGTGTAGTCTGCTATTATGAGTATTTACGAGGCTTATTTTAAGTTGAACAATGTGGTGTATATGGTGATGTCATGAATGTTGTATCAAGAGGTTAAGGGGTATCTTTTTGCTGTATGGATACGGAGGTGCTTGGAAAAAGATCATTTGGAGACCACTCTCGGTTGCAGTAAGATGCAAAAGGGGTATTGTTCTTACTGTTGCATCATGTGGTGTTGCTTCTCTTCTGCTTCTGTGTGGCAGAGCTACGCGTTTGAGAATGGTTATACCGATCAATATATACGATTACTCGATGTGCAACATCAAACTGGGATCGTCATTAGCTGATCTTATAACTAAGAAATAGCTTATTATATGGGATGAACCTCAGATGGAAAAAAACATTGTTTTGAAGCATTAGATCAGATCTTAAGAGACGTCCTTCAAAATTCTACTCCAAGTAGCACACAACTTTCATTTGCTGGCAAGGTTCTATGTTCGATAGATTTTTTAGACAGATACTTCATGTTTCCGAAAAGGAACAAGACATGATATTAATGTTTTAGCAAGCCCTAGCTCATCATACTTGTGGGCTCATTATAAAGTTTCTTGCTTGACAAGAAACACGAGGCTTTAAGGTGGACGCATAAAAAAATGATATGCAAAAGCTCAGAGACTTTTCATAATAGATTCTAAGTGTCAGAGATGGCATTGTAGGAGATTCTGATGATGGAGAAGAAAACTTAGAGATATCAGGCGATTTGTGAATTAAAGAGAGTGATAATCTGATGCTTCTATTGTTGAGGAAATTTATCCTTCTGTGGTTGATACACTGTCAGGTGGAAAATATTTTGAGGAAAGAACCCTCATTGCTCCTACGCTTGAAGTCGTAGAGAAAGTAAAGGATTTTGTTATGTTAGTACTGCCTACAGAAGAAAAGATCTATTTCAGCTCTGATAGTATATCCCAGATAGGTAGGAACAATCACCATGATGTTGATATTTACTCAACTACGTACCTTAATTATATCAAACTTTCAGGTTTCTAATCACTATCTCAAGTTTAAGATAGTGAAATCACTTCAGGTACAGATATTTTATTACGGAAATCATTATACTCCAAAAATGTAATGTTTATTTGTTTCACATAGATATCTAATGTTATGTTTCCTCCTTGAAGATACCAACATCGTATTCAAGGTTATTGTTTGCTTGCTTCTAACTCATTTTTGATATCACGTTGATTTTTAACATTAAGAATAGGCAATTCCTCTCATGATTTATTTTTCCATGACCATCAACAAAAGCCAAGGACAATCTCTTTCTTGAGTTGGATTGTTTCTACCGCCAATGGTATTTACTCATGTATAGTTGTATGTTGCAATTTCAAGGGTTACAAGCACAGAGGGATTGACTATTCTGTTTTGTAATAAGGAAAACCTTTCATTCAATAAAACAACAAGAACAAGTTCCGACAACAACAAGTTCCAACAGACAATAGAAGCAAAATTCAACAAACAACAACAACAAAATTAAGCAAACAACAACAACAAACTTCATCAGGCAAAAAGTTCTTTAATTCCAACTAGAGTATTATAAAGTCATGAGAAAAGGAGAGTAGTAAAAAAATCAAGCTAAAAACACCACCCATCATTTTGAATATCAAACATGATAAAATCACCAATATGATCAAATTAAGCTATGAAAAACATGTTATCGAGATAGAATGTAGAAAGAGCTTACTAGCCTTACATGCACCAAAAATAAAACCCTTCTTCTTATTTTACATTCCATTCCACTAACCTCTTTACCATTAGTTTTCTACAAACTAACTTCACACACACAAACAAACAAACAAGCAATAATATGTAAACTTAGAGAGCAAAAGCTCATTGAAAATTACTTCTGTTAATTACAGCAACTACAAAATTATAACACCAGATGAAAACTTCAATGACAAATCTATAGCAGTCCCTTCAACAGTGAAATCTATCAAATGAAATAGTATGTTAGATTAGAACAAATTCTCCTAAGAGTAACGAAAATAGAAATCAACACAATGAAACTACCAATATATACCGTCATATCATGTTAACCATTTGTTGGTAGTCACTAATGCTTCGAAATTTTCATCAGTAAGAGAACTTAGACATTTATTAAGGAACTTTTCACTCATACTAAATGTTGACTCAGAAGTAATAGAGGTTATGAGGATAGCCAAAATGTCTCTTGTCATAGAAGAAAGTGTGGGAAATCTGGTTGAGTTATTTTTCCAAAAATCAAGCAAAGGAAAATCCTTAACAACTGGAAAACACGGCTCATCCAAATATGTGTCAAGTTCATTTTTTGAACGATCACACGCGTTGTATAATTCAAATTCCTACATTAACGAATTACAAAAATCAGCATATTAAACTTTCAATTACTAGGTGTAAAAAGTTGGAAAAAGTAAAACAAGCATAGTTTACTTCCGTCCAAGGCCTTATACTAAATATAAAAAAAATATAAATAAAACATATACCTCAAGATTATCATAGAAGTAAGGCTTTTCGATATCACTTCTCAGATTTTGAGCATCACTATTATCAACTAACTACAATAGCAAGTTGATATATACTCTTTAAGCAATTCATCAAAAAGATTGTACACTTCTTTAGTCTTCTTTTTTCCCTCAATGTTTCCATGTGTTCTTATTAAAGAAAAATCAACATAATGCAACTTATATTCAGGATCAAGTGTATTTGCAAATGCAAGCACCATCACATAGTCATCCCAACATTTTTCAACATTTCCATCATTCCAGTGGCAGCAAGACTCAGATCAGATCTGCCTAACTCATATACCTCAAAATCATGTGTCGCATCTAATAGCTTCAACATCATCGGAATAAAAAAACCCATCTTCCATTGCCTTTTTTAAACGATCCCTTACAGCAGAAACATGACGTAAAATACATTAGGGTAATCTAGCTTATGAACCATCAATATATTTTGTACCATCTCGAAGCTTTATTACTGAATGACCGACCATTTTCAAACCCTTCGTGACAATCAAATTTAATATATGAGCAGCACAACGAACATGAAAATACTTCCCTTTGCATGGAAAATCTCTAAATACCCCTCCTTTCAAATTCATTATCATTCTATCCATATTGCTAGCATTGTCAATACTTAGTGAAAATATCTTCTTATCAGTTCCCCAACCCAACATAACATTTGCAATCTCTAGAGACAATCCATAACCACCATGAGGAGGAGCGCAATGCCTAAATGCAAGTAATTTTTTATGCAACTTCCAGTTTTCATCAATGTAATGCAGTCACTGACATAAAACCTCGGGATGTGCATGCAGTCCATAAATCAGTTGTTAGACAGATTCTACTCAGAAACTTCATCAAAATCCTCTTAATTTTATCTTTCAATTCAGCATACCTTTCCAGACAATCTTTTTTTATTGTATTTCTTGTCATTGTTTCAACATTGTCATACACACACAAGAAAGCTTTCCTAGTTGATTCATGTCCAATCCAACTATAACAATAACCATTGTCTCTTAAGAGAATCTACTATCAATCTTCGAAATACTTTTTGATCAATTTCTTTTGAGAGTGATGAGTTGTCCTTGATTTCAACTTTTTATACCCGGTACAAACTAATAAATGCCTCGAAAATATATTAGTTCCATCCTTTCAAGAAGCATTGTAATTAGCTTCACAATACTTACAATATCCAATTTCCTTAGCTTTCTCCTTCACAATGTTATAGTCCTTCCATCATTTAGCATACCTTGAATACATTCTCTTCCCACCAGAATGTGTTTCATCATTGAGTACATCATCCTCCATGTTATCATTTATTGTTTGATCATCCAGAATAAGTGGACGTATAGATTCTGGAAAGAAAATATGACAAAATAATATTCATAATAAGATTACAACATATGTAAACATTATACAATATATTAAAAGCTAAGACACTTTTAAAAAATACCTTCAATATGGAGAGATGGTTGATCAGATTATCAAAAGGACCCTGCATGTCATAGAAACTAATCACAAGTCAGTTGATTCTTCTAATCTGTAAACAAGGCACAATAAACTCAACAAAACATGTACAAGATTTACTTAATTAGTGAAACTGAGAATAAACGCAGCACAATAAATTAGCACAATCCAGAAAGGAGAACTCAACAAAACTAGCACAAGAAGCTTGTTGTACATAAATAAAAGGTTAAGCTTAATCTCCATATTTGTACATTGACAGGAGTATCATTTAGATTTCTTAACATGTTAATACTTTATATAACTTGATATAGAAGAATACGGAGAGGAGCCTAACAACATAACCCATCAAATTTACGCATAAGAAAACTAGATTAGGTATGTGTAAACATTACTACTAAAGGCTGAAGCCTAAGACATCTTATACAACACAATCAGAAGCCCAAAGCCACCAAGGCGCGAACATTCCAATATCTTTAGAGTTAAATTAAGTAAGCAGTGCACAATACAAACAGAAACCGAAAGCCAACTAAGAACGAACATTCAATCCAATGCCCTTTAGAATTAAATTCAGATAACAACATATGGAGATTATTATGAAATGAAAGTAGGATCAAATTGATTGAGATTATGAAATGAAAGTAGGATCAGATTGATGAAAGATTAGGGTGTACACCTCCAAATTTATCTAAAGATGGAAAGATATAATTTAAATCTCTAAACAAAATACAAGGAAAAATAATATTTGCTCTGCATAAATTCTTCTTACAGAGAAATCAGGAGAATATTCTTAGATTTAATATATGAAACACTTTACAATTAAACTGGGCTTAGTGGGGTGCGCCAGGCCCGTGCAGCAGTGCAACGCATGGGCGACACTCGAGAGGCCCAAGTAGCAAGCTACTTTAATGGGCCCTCCCCCTTAAAAAACTAATTTAATATCGAAGTGGGCCGATGGCCCACATATCAGATATTAAACTGATAAGAACAGATACTACACTTGATCTTAGCCAAAAGGCCGAGAAAGGTATGCTTTCTTCACCCTCCGCTTCCTGCTTTTATACCAACCTGGGAACCCTCCTCTTTCCTCCCTCTCCGATGTGGGACGTAATCAAATTTCAAAACCACTAAACTTCCTTCCAAATTTGCTCGGTGTGTATGGCGGGTACCTAACAGACAATACCTATTAGTATTCTCCCACTTCACCCATTCTTGTAAGCGAAATCAAGCCCTTGAACATACTATTTATTATCATCAGTACGTAGGCTGTTTCATTACAAATTTACTGCTACAGATGGGGAATTCTGATATTAATAAACCAGCATCCATCAAGCCTTGGTTAGATAGTTAGATCACATTACAAGATCCTTACACACCCTCATCAAACCAACCATCTTATGGAACATACCGTTGCTGTTAAGTGCCTTGAAAGTAGTAACTTTGCTCGGTGTGTATGGCGGGTACCTAACAGACACATCCAACCAAAAGCTCTTGTTTAGAACTGCTTTCTTGTGGCTGAACGCATCGAAAGAGAGAACTTCCAATGGCATGATCCTGTACCACTCTCTCCTACTCCTCCAAATGGCAAAGAGTTGAGCGTAAACTGCATTCATCCAAACAAAATGTGTCGTTGATGAGGATTCCCCCTGCAGAAATGTTGCTGACAAATCTCTTCTTGAATCGGTTGTTGTTGCTGAACAAATACGCAAGTAGACAGTAAAAAATTAGTCACAACTCACAAGGCAGGAGGCAAAACCTTAGTCACATTTCAAGCTTCTTTGAAAAAGACATTGGACATGAAGTAAACTAAATACATGCACTAAAAGTTCAAACAGAATCTACTGAAAAAAAAGTGTACAAGACATAATTATATAACACTGGAGTTCTTTTAATTTGAATTCTTTTCCCCCGATCAAACTGTAGAACTACTACAAAATGAATGAGGTTCAGCAAAGACATGAAGTCTTACCGTCTTTCCCCATTTCAGGAAGTAAGCTATAGGCATGTTCATCAGCAAATTTAACGTAGCCACCAAACTTGGTATTAGGGGCATTAAACAAGACCACTGATGATTTACAATAAGAGGACTGTATGATGCTATTTTCTCAGATTTTTACTATGATTACTCAACACAATTGAGAAAATTGATGGTTTACAATAAGAGGCCTTATATGACTTCATGAAAATGGTGATAACTAGTACTATCTGTGGGATATATCATATATTTATGAGATCAAATCAGTCATAAACAATTTGATAAAGAGAATACTCCTCTAACCTGTTGCTT
This sequence comes from Phyllobates terribilis, assembly GCF_046119375.1. Taxonomy (NCBI): domain Eukaryota; kingdom Metazoa; phylum Chordata; class Amphibia; order Anura; family Dendrobatidae; genus Phyllobates; species Phyllobates terribilis. The sequence continues at coordinate 10,885 of NW_027368035.1, read as the reverse complement.
TTTTTAATTGTTGTAGAAATACTATCAGTTTCATTCGCATGGTCAATTTGTCATATTTAACAGAATAAGAAAAGGGAATTTTATTGTTCTTGCTAACTTCCAGCATGGTTAGAACCATACAAGTAGAACAGCGGCAAACCAATTATGTGATATGCTGAAGATGGTACCTATATTCAAGAGGAGAGGAAATTATTCAGGAACAGAGCTCGACGTCCGAGTATCCGTCGGGTGGAGATGGGTTGTCGGCACAGGAAAATTGACACTGGCCAAGTCGCGACGACGAGCACAAGATGCTGAAGTTTGGAGATGGACTGCCAAAACACGCAGGAAGTGAAGCTGGCGGTTTCACCTACAACCCGGTGAAGATGAAGCTATGAAAGAGGCCATGGAAGGCGATTCACGATTAGGAAGAAGAATGACGAAGACGGAAGACTCCGCACGGGGGAAAAAAAGTAAATCGGAAGGGTACCTGATGAATATCAAAGTGTAAGGGTAAGGGGGGTTGTCCCCTTCCCATGAGGTTGGGGACCAAAAATATGGTGAAATTTTTTTTATGGTTTTTTTAGTATGCAGAGAAATGTGAATGGATCGGTGAACGAAGATGGTGAGATGTAGGGGTATAAATAGGTGAAGATGAAGCTCATTTGTGGATGAAAAGTGGTCAAACTTGTAGCTTCGGGTTATTTCATTGCAGTCTTAAGTCATGGACACATCAAAATAGAGGTATGGGCTTGATATGACAACTAATTCTGGGTTTGCAGTGTAGTTTGTGGTGCGTGACGGGTACCACCACCTCCATGGTCACGATTGCAATCGATGTGGACGTGACGATCAAAACTTTGGGCTATATCACACATTTGACATACATGGCCCATTAAAGGGTGGCTTATCGGGCTATTTTCTTGTTTACATTAAAGGTGTGGCTTGTTGGGCTATTTTATTGATGTACAACTAGTAGTAACGCATTCAATTTGAAAGTCTCTTACCATTAAGCTACAAAAGATTGAAAATATGAGGACACTTGCTCTTACAAGATTACATTATTTCTAGGTGACGCGATTCTTCTTTCAATTAGTAAATAGAAAATTCTTCAAATAGCATTATTGTTTCTAAATAAGGCGATTCTGCTTTCGATATCTCTCCCAGGACAATGTCGCCTGTTCCCTGCAAAGTTTCATAAAACAAAACAGAAATCATGGATTAGGATCTGTCTTGGGTATTCTAAGACGACTTACGTCTCTGACTGCTCTAACTTTATCCAAATATTTGATATCTTCTTTAGCCTTGAAATTAAACCTCATAAGACCTTCGTTGTGCTGACTTAGCTCATTTCTCTATTTCCGCAGTTCATCGATAACCTCTTGGGCTCTCTTACAGAACGGTGGATCGATCCATTTTTTTAAAATTACAACCTCCTTCGTTATTTGGCTTGTTCACATCATATGTGTCAAATTCTGGACAACCCCAAAACCTTCTACCAAAGTTCCACCGACCCTCCACGGTTTGTTGAATTAAAGGAAAATCGCAATGACAGACTTTATTTTATATGACTGATGAAGATGAAGAACAAGCCATCTACTAAGAGATTGATTGATGAATGTGGAATGGAGCTTGTGGATCTCGTGTGTGTGGAAACAACTACATAAGAATAACTCTTTTATAGGGGTTGTGGAAAAGGGTTCTGAAGTAGGGTTGAGGAATAGGCATTGTACTATACAGTTGTATGTGTGTTGTAACCAACTTCTATCCGTTGTAGGTGTAATACAGTTGTAAACAACTATGAAATTAAGAAATCAAATAGGTGACTCCAATACATAACATACAAATGTGAAAACCACCTAAAAGTCTATACAAAGTTGACTACAAAGTAGACATAAGTACGGGGATGAATTCAAGTGCCACTTAATGTCACAAGATCTCAATACAGGTCATTAGATATCACACAACATTGTTAAAACCACCTAATACATCCCTTTCATTCAATCCTGTCGAACACCCTTACAGCCCCAGCAAGCCTACCATCATGATCTAATGTGATTTTCTTGTCAAAAATAGCATAAAAAGACTTAAATAACCATTTAGAACTAATAAAAATACTTACGAACATCAAAACACCTCCTACCATGAGATAGCCTCATCGTCACGCCCAGTGTCACGGACATCGTCACGATCTATCATGACCATCTCGTAATGCCTACTCCTCCCCCCATACAACGTCACGCCCATGGGTTTATTTCTCGTCACATATTTGTCTACGCTGGACGTCACGCCGTTCTCCTATCTTCACGTCACATTATTGGCTGCATCGGTCGTCACGAAAGAGGGTGCGATGATTAGTAAAATTTGTATGTGATAGATAGAGGGCTCGTTCCTCTCCCAGACGAAATTTCCGTATTTTTATTAGCATTATGTATAAAAAATACTAATATATTAATAAATGATTTTATTTAAATAAAATTAATGAAACACATACGAGTTAAACTAGTTTATATACTAAGATGTGAATTATATATGTTATGTATTTTATACCAAGGTTATGAAAATCGGGATTTTAGGATATGATATACATGACTCTTGGAATCAAACCATAAAATCATAAGTTTTTTTATATTGAATTTAAAATTGTTGTATTATAGAAAAATTAATAAAACTTTAAAGTTTAGTATATATAAATTGTAAAAAGATATAGGATATTTATAAATTAGACTTGTAGTCATAAGAGATGGACATATAAGGCAATCATAATTGTAATAGAGATGAAAATACATAATGATAAGCTTTGAAATAGATGTTAGCGTCTCGGAAATTTTCAATGTTAGGATCGCCTATGAATCGTAAAATCGTAAGATCCTACTGATTTTATGAGATCCAACAAAATCTATGGTTAAATTTTGACATACATAGATTTTAATTAAAGTTACGGATCAAAAAACTAATGAATATACACCATGGACTAATGCTAAAAAAACCATGCACTAATGCAAACACATCATTCACTAATGCATAAAAACCATGCACTATTACAAAGAAACCATATCACACAATAGTGCATAGAAACCATGCACTAATACAAAGAAATCATGTGCTAATGCAAAGAAACCATGCACTAATGCACAGAAAAAATACACTAATGCATAGAAACCTTGTCCTTTATAACAAAACTCATGCATTTTATGGTAAAGTTTATACGCTTTGAAAATTATGAATATTCCATTAAAATTAAAAAAACATTTTTTTTTCTTCTGTTTATCTTATAATCATTATTATATAAATATAAAAAAAAAAATCTAATACAAAACTGTCAAATTTAGGAAACGGCTATATGTAATCTTTTTTTGACTAAATGCACTCCATTTGGCACGCATAGGTTGGGCGTGCATATGTAGCACGCATAGATTGGGTGTGCTAGGGGTAAAGTCGGAAGAAAAGGCCTCAACAACGCGCCTATGTGGAGCGTGCAACGGCGAGGAGAAGGAAGAAACAGCACGCAGATAGTGCATAGAAACCATGCACTAATACAAAGAAATCATGTGCTAATGCAAAGAAACCATGCACTAATGCACAGAAAAAATACACTAATGCATAGAAACCTTGTCCTTTATAACAAAACTCATGCATTTTATGGTAAAGTTTATACCCTTTGAAAATTATGAATATTCCATTAAAATTAAAAAAACATTTTTTTTTCTTCTGTTTATCTTATAATCATTATTATATAAATATAAAAAAAAAATCTAATACAAAACTGTCAAATTTAGGAAACGGCTATATGTAATCTTTTTTTGACTAAATGCACTCCATTTGGCACGCATAGGTTGGGCGTGCATATGTAGCACGCATAGATTGGGTGTGCTAGGGGTAAAGTCGGAAGAAAAGGCCTCAACAGCGCGCCTATGTGGAGCGTGCAACGGCGAGGAGAAGGAAGAAACAGCACGCAGATGTTGGGCGCGCTGCACGCCTACACTAGGCGCGCTATGCACGCCTGATCTGGGCGTGCCACTCTTTGTCCGAGCCCGTTTGCGCGTTTATCCTAGGCGTGCAAATGAAATGGGCCAGCCCGTTAGCGCGCTTAACCTAAGCGGACTAGCACGCTTAGGTTAAGCGTGCTATTTCGTCTTCAAATATAGAGCGCGACCGTCCCCTTCGTCTTCCTCTTCAGCTTCCCCTCCGGTTAGCCCTCGCCCTCGCCTTCTTCCTCGCTGTTCCGGTCTTCGTTTTGTCTTCTCCCCTTCCTTCTCTCTTCGTTCTCCCATTCCTTCTCTCGTCGTTCTCCCCTTAGCAGCGCCTCCGCCCTCGCCTTCGCCTTCGCCCTCGCCGCCCCGTTTCTGTTCAAACGAAGCCACGCCCCTCAATGGTCGGAGAAGGGGATTGCATTCCCATTCCCGATCTTGCTCCCGCCGTTGATTCCCAAGCTGTAGACGCCGGATCACCACCGGTTTCGCAGAGTCAGCTCGCCGGAGATGGAGCTCGGCCGGCCGGTCAACCTTTCGGCGAATCACTGGTGGACGACGCCGCAACTGACTTGGTGGTAGACGACGAGCAACCCGTCGTTTACGGTGGTGGACAACGGCCTGTTACCCGAACTACCCGACATTTAACCGAGCCCGACAATGAAATTACTCCAATAACGGTGTCCTACGAGGTAAATTATAAGTTTTAATTTGTTTCTTTACATTAATTTTGATATTGAAATTGAAATTGTAATTGTAATTTGAAATTGTAATTGTAATTGAAATTGAAAATGGAATTTGGAATTGAAATTGAAATTGAAATTGTAATCGTAATTGAAATTGAAATTGAAATTGTAATCGTAATTGAAATTGAAATTGGAATTGGAATTGGAATTGGAATTGGAATTGGAATTGGAATTGGAATTGGAATTGGAATTGGAATTGGAATTGGAATTGGAATTGGAACTGAAATTGGAATTGGAATTGAAATTGAAATTGGAATTGGAATTGGAACTGAAACTGGAAATTGGAATTGTAATTGTAATTGGAATTGGAATTGGAATTGGAATTGGAATTGGAATTGGAATTGGAATTGGAATTGGAATTGGAATTGGAATCGGAAATTGGAAATTGGAAATTGGAATTGGAATTGGAATTGGAATTGTAATTGAAATTGAAATTGGACTTGGACTTGGACTTGGAATTGGAATTGGAATTGGAATTGAAATTGGAATTGGAATTGGAATTGGAAATGGAATTGAAATTGAAATTGAAATTGGAATTGGAATTGGAATTGAAATTGGAATTGTAATTGGAATTGAAATTGGAATTGTAATTGTAATTTGAATTGGAATTGTAATTTCATTAATATCATTAGAGTTTGCAGGCGAGTTTGGGTGATACTGGGATGACGGCACCGACGCCGATAGTGGAAGTAAGGACACGACGGGTGGGTGTGACAGATTCCATACGTCATCGTGTACTTGATGTCGCCGAGCGATTGGAGGAAGAGGCGTCTGTTGATCTAGATAGAGATGATCCGGTTGTCGATGACGCGTTCTATGATGATGATTTGTTCTACATGAGTATTGATCCGGTTGTTGAGACGGACCATTCACCACACCGTTCACCTTCTGGTTCTGCCTCTCTGCCACCACTCCGGTCCACTATGCCCCAGTCCGAGTCCACTGTGCCATCGGTAGAGTCCTCCGTGCCACTGGTGGAGACTATTGTGCCACCGGTTGAGTCTAGCGTGCCACCCATCGGGCCTACTACTTCAGTGCCACCAGTAGAGTCTATCGTGACATCGATTGAGTCTAGTGTGCCACCCGTCGGGCCTACTGCTTCAGAGCCACCGACTTCCGTTGCTATGTCAGTGCCTTCTACCTCTGTGCCACCGGTCAGCGATTCAGTGCCACCGGTCATCGATTCTTTGCACCGGTCGGGGATTCTGTTCCACCGGCTTCATCTTCTGTTCCACCGGCTTCATCTTTTGTGCCATCGGCTTCATCTTCTGTGCCACCGTCTTCAGCTTCTGTTCCACCGGCTTCAGCTTCTGTTCCACTGGCAAATCTGGGTTCACTACGTTCTCCTTTGGTCTACCATTCCTTGGTGGACCGAATCTATCGCATACCATAACAATGCGGCATTTGGTTGTCGAATTTTTCACCAATACTATCATCAATTTCTTCGCTACATTTCTCGTCCAATTATACAACTCTTCTTTTGTATCCCACTCTTTATCAATAAGAAAATGTTCTTTGAAGTCTTCGCTCTAATATTTAAATTTCAATGTTAGATCAACTTAAATTGAATTTTTTACTATTATCTAACTATTGTAACATATGAGCTAAATTTCATAGTAAATACTACTAATCTCATTAAAATAGGGAACGGCTAAATAAAAAACTAATTAAAATTTACTAACCAAATATTCGGGATCTTCGTCTTCAACACAATCGTCTAGCCATCCATCATCGTAATCGAATTCATCTGAATCTGAACTATCTGAATAGTCGCTGTCTTCCTCATCACTAAACTCACTATATTCATTCTGATCCATTTTGAAAGCAAAGCTTGTTTCTACAATGATTCCGAAACCAACATATATATAGGCCAAAAACTGAGTTTTTCACAAAATATAACCGTTGGGCACGCCCAGGAGGGGTGTGCCCGTTTTGCCCGTTAGATATGAGCACGCCTATTTCAGGCGTGCATATTTTCAACGGTCAAAATTTGCACGCCTAACTTAGGCGTGCATATTATCAACGGCGCGCCAAGGAAAGGCGTGCAGATTCATTCTGAAGGGACATGTGCATGCCCAACATAGGCGTGCACATGTCCCGCCTGCCGAGTAGCACGCCAAAAATAGGCGTGTTGTTGCACGCCTATTTTGGGCGTGTTGTTGCACGCCTGTATTACATTGCACGCCCAGAATGGGCGTGCTGACTTTTCGTGTCCGTAATATCCTTGCACGCCTGTATTAGGCGTGCACCCTTTGCACTCCTTACCTAGGAGTGCAGAAAAGAGTGCCCAAAGTACATATAGACAGTCCCCAAATTTATATTTTTTTTACAAAATACTGAAGTTTTTGAAAAATCGTGTACTTCATACTCTTTGAAAATTATGAATACTGACTAAAATAAAATATCCATTTTTTGTTTTTAATTTTAGAGTATCATTCTTATATCAATGTCAATTTTTTTAATACCAACTACTAAATTTTCTACGGCTTTCTACAAAATACTTCGTTTTGGCAAACGTCATGTATTATATACCCTTTGAAAATGATGAAAAATCTATTAAAATAAAAATACAATTGTTTTTTTGTTAATATTATAATATCATTCTTACATAAATGTAAAAAATTTCTAGTATAAATCTATTAAAATTTCTACTCTTATTTACAAAATACTTAATTTTGGTAAAAGTCGTGTACTATTTATACCCATTGAAAATTATGAAGGATCCCTTATGTAAAAAAATATAATTTCTTTCTTATGTTAATTTTAGAATATTATACTTATATAAATTCTTAAATTTTCTAAAACAAAAGTATTCAAATTTCTACTTTTCTATAGAATATCTAATTTTGGTAAAAATCGGGTACTATAAACACTTTGAAAATTACGAAGAATCCATTAAAATAAAATAGAAAACATTTTTTCCTTCCGTTCATCTTAGAATATCATTCTTATATAAATTTCAGAATTTTCTAACACCTAACTATTAAGTTTTTAATTTTCTAACAAAATGCTAAATTTCTGTTAATATCGTGTACTACATATCCTTTGAAAATTATGAATAATCCATTAAAACAAAAATATCCATTTTTTTAATATTATAATACCATTCATATTTTATTCCATAAATTTCTAATATAAACTATTTAAATTTCTACGTTTTGTTTTACAAAATACCTATTTTCAGTAAAAGTCCTGTGCTATATACTCTTATAAAATTATGTAGAATCTATTAAAATAAAAAATCTATTTTTTTATTCTGTTCCTCTTAGAATACCATTTTTATATAATTGTCAAAATTTTATAATACAAAACTATTAAAATTTCTACTAATTTTTAAAAAATACTTAATTTCGGTAAAGTGGTGTACTATATACCCTTTGAAAATAATGAAGAATACATTAAAATAAAAAAAATCATTTTTTTTCTGTTGTTAATCTTAGAATATCATTATTATATAAATGTCAAAATTTTCTAATACAAACATATTAAATTTCTACTTATTTTTACAATATACTGAATTACGTTAAAAACGTGTACTACTTACCCTTAGAAAATAATGAAGAATGCATTAAAATAAAAAATCCAATTTTTCTTCTTCTTATTTTCACCTTAGAACATAATTATTATATAAATGTCAAAATTTTCTAATAAAATTGAAGTTTCTATTGTTTTTACAAAATACTTAATTTTTTGTATAATCTGTATACTATATACCCTTTGAAAATGATGAAGAATACATGATGTTGGTTTGATCTTGAGTTGTAATGAGCTAGCTAAACCTTTCAGCTTGTTTTGATGATAACGAACTCAAGCATTTGATGTCCTTTGTGTGTTTTAAGCTAGCAAGTTATAGCTCGAGGAGTTCTCGTTGTAGCTTGGACACAAGCAGACTAGTTGTGACCACTGAGGGTCTAGCTTAAGGTCTAGCGGGGAAAGATAAATCTCTCGAAGACAGAATAAGAGTTGAAGTGAAGAAAATAAGAAGACGGAAGGTCTAGCTTTAAGCGAGCTAGTGCCGTTGTAAAGCTAGAGGATTGCGTATCAGAAGAATGAGAAAAGATACAAGTAATCATGTGCAAAGTGAGTCCACAGGTGGAATCCTACACAAGTGCATAGAAGATTTGGTCCAATGAATGGAAGACCGTTGATGCTACATCTTAAGGGAAATGGAAACAACTAACGATTGTTAGGATTTCTACTTTTGGATAGTGGATGTATGGGGATCCTCAAGCTGCACAAATCAAGAGACGCGATGAAGGTGAGGATTTCCAATGTGGAAGCTAGAAGATCAAGTGTTGAAGAAGCACAAAGTGATATGGAGCGCTGATGCATTTCTCGAGTGAAGATGACCAGGTAGATCGCTAAGGTGACTGTCTTCAAATGCAGGGAGATATAGAATTGCTAGCTTAGGGTTTGTAAGTTAGAATTACTATATAAGGCGTGCATAGGAGTGTTGGTAGGCACGAGTTTTAGAGCTTCACAAGCAAGAGAGAGCAAAGAGATTAAGCTAGAGGAAAGCTACTGAGAGCTTAAGTCGTTGTGAGCAAAGCTATAGCCTAAATCCCTTAGGAGCTTGATAGAGAGAGATTACTTGTATGAGCTGAACAATACTTGTATTTTGAGAGAGAGTTGCATAAAGCTAGGAGTAGCTTAAGTGTGTTATTGCTTTTTAAATAATACAAGTTAGTGGTGAGTTTTATTCCAGGCTTATTAAAAGATTAGGGTTCTCACCTTGGTAAATCTTTGCACAAGCTAAGCATTTTAAATTGTTTTAATTATGCTTAATTGTAGCTAATCTCTATTCCGCAATCTAACTCTATAGCTACTTTAGTTTAATTTGAGATTATACAAGTTTACAAGTGTTTAAACCATCGATCCTAGAATTGGTATCAGAGATAAGGTTGCTCTTGCATTGATTATTACTCTCTCTATAGTCTGAATCATAAAGGACAAAGAAATTGCTATTATGATCAGGCTACTCAAGAAATATTTCAAGAAACAGAGCAATTTCAAGGAAGATGAATAACCGGCACAACTCCGTACTAAAGCCAAAGGTGTTCCAAGTCCAGATTCAAACTCAAGCTCAAACTCTAACTCGACGTGCTTAATGGTAGCTGAAGTTCCAAGCACAAAGATCAATTCTGAGAATGAAGCAAAGAGTAGGTGGTATATTGACAGCGGATGCTCTTGTCATATGACAAGTAATCATTTTCTCCTACTCTCGCTTCCAGCTAAAGATGGAGGAAGTGTTTCTTTTGGTAACAAAAAATAGGGTAAATCAAGGTCAGCGGGAGTGTTCATCTCACCAATGCTATCCAGGTAAGAAATGTTAACCCACCTCTTAAGTGTTACATTCAGCATGACTTCGTGTGTTGTGCGAGATTCAAACAAGGACATCCTAATAAAAGGTAAGCGGGTTGATAACACTTACCTATTTGATTATAGCTTTTCCCAGCTAGACAGATGTGCCTCACTACACTCAAGGAGCAGGGGAATCTATGATAGCATGCATTTTAGTCTAGTTTAGGACATGTTTATTTCGTCTTAGTAGAGTCGTTTTGTGTCTTTCTAGTCTTGTTTTATCTTATTTTCTTAGTTTCCTTCATAGAGTCGGTATCTACTCTTTTGTTTGATGATTACAGGTGATTTGGAGGCATTCTATTGGAGATCATGAGCGTGCGCGAAAAGGTGACCGAATAAGGAGATTAGCAAGGAAGGAACCGAGCAAAGAAGGGGCCAAAGGAAGGATGAGACAAGCCATCACAAAGTGAAGATGAGGAGCAGAACTCAGAGGGATACTCGGCCTGTTACTCGGCGGAGTATCCGCCCACGTAGCCAGCCACCACATGGAGCCTCAGAGACTTACTCGGCCCGTTACTCGGCCGAGTATCGGCCCGAGTAGCCGGCCCCTCTTCCGAAAATGGTTATTTGGCCTTGAACTATTTGACTTCTAGGGGGTTACTTTTGGGGAGGACAATTAGAGTAGGATAAAAGGGGGTTTTTAGAGCTTGTTTATGGATCCATCCTCCCTCTCTATATCTCTATTGTTAATTTCAAGACCTAGTTTTTGCTATTTGTGAAGATTGTTGAAGACTTTTCAAGAATTGGTGTTCTAAGTTCTAGATCGAATCAAGTATATCACTTATTCTCTTCTAGATTTATGAATTTCTTTATTCTTATGGAGTTTTT
>NW_027368034.1:0-52763 GCF_046119375.1 Phyllobates terribilis | reverse complement strand
ATTGGTCTTCAAGAATCATCTTCTTGAAGCAGTTACATGTTCGAGCAACTAGCTGATTATTGCTCATTGTAGCAATACATGGATGATGATCGCTAATGATTTGCAACTTGCAGTCTTGAGCTTGCAACTTGCTCTACACGTGTATGGCTATAAATCGCTCTGCAATGCAACTTTCACAACTTGCATCTTCTACTGACACGTGCTTTTAACTAGAGCGTCAATGAATTCTTGAGTTTGAGTCGCGCTACTCTTCCTTCTTCCTCAAGTATCTTCCACGTGCTCTGTTTTTAATCTTTCTTCAAGTCTTGCGATAATATTCTCTCATTGTATTTCAACGAGACATTCAACACATCTCTCGCGCGTATTGAATTCTTTCAACGACACTCGATTTAATTTAAGCATGACCTATATCACTTAAAACACATGAAAATGATTAGACAGATAAATTTTTCTTCATGAAAACTTGAAAAAACTAGTAAGAGAAGTCTCCCTTAACTAAAACCGATAAACACCATTCTTGATTATGGTTAGAAAGTGTTATTTTTTATAATAAGATCCTAGGTTTTATGCATGACACTTATTATTGTCTTATTATTGTTTATTTTTACTAGTTCTTGGGGTATCAGATCCATCCGTATTGACGGTTCAGGTCCACTAATCCCCGCAACTGGTTTTTACAATTATCTTACAATTGTTGTGATCCATGAATATATCTTTTTTTTGTTTAAAAATCTGATTATTTTTTCGTGTTCTAACTTCTAATTGCTTCTGAAGTTTTTCTTTGTATTGAATTATTGATCAAATTGATGACATTCTGTTACATTGAGACAATTTGGGCACTATCAAGTCCTACCTTTTCAAGTTGCTTATGTGTTTTTTACCTTATGCACAAAGATGATCTAGATGTCATTGTATGAAGTAGCTCTGCCGAAAACAATTGTATGAAGTAGATTGAATAAAAAAAATGAATGTGATCCGAGAAGTGTACAGGACTATCATGACCTTGATTTCTCTAAATTTTATTTAAGTCTTTCAATTTGCACCTTTTTTGAGTCTATGTGTATTAATAATCATTACAACCCAGAAAAACCACAAAAAATTGTAAACTGCTTTATAAAAAAGATCAACAGTAAACCTGAATTAGTAATAAATATGTCCAACACTCATCCTAAATGAGTATAGAAAAATCTAACACTTATCTAGTATACGAGTCAAAACCCTTATGTTCATCAAAATGAGCACCGATAATTTTTATTTTATCCAGATTTGTGGATCGTGTAATTTGAGTACCTTAATCTAACTAAAATTCAAGGTGAACACACAGTTCAAAACGATTTTCAAAAACAATGATTAAGAACTTTAAGAACAATGATTACCAAAACGATTTTCTTTATTGATTCTACTAAGGCTTACAAATTCAAGGTGAACGCACAGTTCTTAGTTCGTCTCTAAACTCTCCTAGATATTGCCTAAACCCTAAATCAATAAAAATAACCTCTAAGGACGAACTCTCTTTTCTAGAATGACAATCTAATCTCTTTATACTAAATATCTAACTGAATATCTAAGATAACAAAGTAGCTCTAACAACCGAGATTGTGAATCTAGGAGATCTCTTGAAGATCTATCTTTCCCTTTACAGCAGCTTCAAAGATATCTTTCCTCTTTTACACGCTCGGTTCCCTTCCCTTCACTCAGTTCCCTTAAGTGTGCCACTCCCTTCTATCTTTTGGAATTTCTTATCGCTTGGTTCCTAACTCCGTTACTCGGTTCCCTTGATCTATACTCGGTTCCCTTCAGTTTGATAAAGTGCTTTCAGCTCTTTATTTCTCTACCCACTAAACTCCCTTAACGCGCTTCAGCTTACTCGCTTAACTCCCTTAAGGCACTTCAACTTCCTAACTTAAGCTCGTTAATTTCTATGCTCAAATGACTTATTTTGCTTAAAGGCCCATGCTATCCTGCAATAACTCACTCAAGGTAGATATTAGTATATAAAGATGTTTGTTATCATTAAAATTGAGAGATCATAAGTTATAGAAACTAGTAGGTAGTTCCTATAATCAACAATTTCTCCCTTTTAATGATGACAAACATATAATCCTGGCTTACATATATAAGATTAGCCAAAGTAACTGAGAAATGAATAGCTTTTGATTCCCCCTTAACCTATGAACAAGTAGCACTTATCGCCCTTTGAACTTACCATGAAGGTTAGTTCCCCCTCAATTAATTAACTCCTATGCATGTATTATTCCCCCTTTTGATATCATTGTAAATGATATGCTCAATATTAAACAAGGGAAAATAAGTATATCAAGTGTGTGCTCTCTAGAAGAATGGTTAAGTGATGAACATGAAAACAAGCAAGGAAGTCACTTCTCAGTACGAACTAGAGAAAGCAAGCAATTAAACACAAAAGCACACTTTATATATTAAGAAGTATGTAAAAAGAGCACAAAATACATAAGATATATGAGGAGCTTTTGGGTTTCTAAGGAACTCTAAGGTGCTGAGAACGAGCCCTGATTCAAGTCCTACTATTCTTCTTCAAAGTCGCTTAGATGATCTTCCTTCAGAGGGCCAACCATGAGGTCCTTGATGTGGTGAAGATGCCAGTCAATCATCTTGCAAAGGCCGACCATGTGCTTGTTCAGTTGAAGCACTGCCTCGAGTGTACGGAGTTGGATCTCAGAAGGGCTTAGGTTTTGAGGGAGAAGGGGCTTGGTTGGGCTCTGGAGCTACTCAACCTTTGTAGATGCTTGTTTGAGCTTCTAAGAGGGACTTCCATACTAGCATTTTTATTTATTTTTCTTTTACCAGACGCCTTAGCCCTTTCACAGTGATGATAAAATCATGGGATATTTCTTTTGATGGCTTGTAGATGTCGAGATCAATAATAATTTTCTTTATGACCGTTTTATTGCTTTGTTCCTATAAATCTGTCGGTCTACATCTTCAGTTCCCATCAAATCTGCGCTTGTTACTTACTCAGAAAACTTGGTCCCCATCATCTTAGGAGATGTGTCTCATTTCCCATTCTCAGCGGGATATATTTACTAGCTTAAGCACTTATATAAATTCAAACACACAAAGGAACTTCATATCTCTTTAAATAAGGATGTGCTAAGCATAATTAGGAAGGCCCTTTGACATCTATGTAAATATTTCTCGTGTGGACTAGTGGTCATAGGGAACGTAACACAAAGATCAAGGTTTAAAGGACTAGCTTATAAACACGAATCATATCTGGGGGGGCTTTATGATATGGATAAGAAGCAATCATCGTGTGTTATTTATCAAGGCTTGAAAAAGAGAGCATGCAAAGGTATAAAATTTTAGCAAGCAATTGTACAATCCTAGAAGGGCCTAACAAGCGTTTATCAATAAGCATCACACAGAGCATGAGAGAGACGAATACCCCTAAGAGTATTGGATAGGTTCGCGCACGTATTAGTCTTAAATTCCAAGTTTAAAAGGAGCATGAATTTTATGAGTCAAAATAGAAGGAACTTACATAGAGGGAGATGCTTAATGAAGGGGATCAATCCCAAGTGTAGTCTTAGTTTGATAAATGATTCCTTGTTCAGGGCCTTAGTGAAAATTTTAGCAGTTTGATCCTTCAGTCCCTTTGGTTACCTATAATGTTCTTGATGCTCATGTTTTCCTAAAATAAAACATAAAACCTGTGGAACCCATTGAAGCTCACCTTTTCTGGGTTGATTAGCTTTTTTGTTAACATTAGGAGAAGGATTATTGACGCGTTTTTGGCCTTTGGTTGAAGGAACATGCTCATAGTAAGAAGGGTCATTCAAATCAAGCACTTCAGGTGTATTGTGAGTGGGTGATTTGTATGGCTTGTTACTTAGAGCATGCTTCTTCTTGCAGCGATGTATAGTATGACCATTATTACCACAAAACCTGCACCATTCATTATATTTGACATAACCGTACTTGCCCCTTCCAGGTCTGAAAAGCTTCTTATCCTTAAGCTAAGGATATAAGGTGTTTATTGAGTTCCCTTGGGCTTGGCTCACATACATCTTATGAGTCTTTCCCCCTTGAAACCAGCAATTGTAGTCCCTTGACGGTTGTTCAAGTGCCTTTACCTTTTTCTCTAGAAATTCGTTTTTTCTTCTACAAGTTTGAAGGGCTTTATCTAAGGTCTCCGCTTTTTCAGTCAATTATCTAGTAAGCTTCTCATTGGCACTGGAGCCCTTAGTGGAATCCCCATCTGAGTCATATCCTAGTCTAGTTCTAGATATAAAAAATACAGTTTGATTCACCATGTTCTTATTAATAGAGTCATTTAGATTAGTGAGTTTATTAAGGATGATTCCTAAGTCGCTTTGTACCTTTGAGTAAAAATCCTTAGATAATCCACCTTGAGGTTTCTTACCACTGCATCCCTCGCAGGTCTTAGTCATTAAACTCAGTTCCCTAGACTTTACTAAGGCCTTTTCCTTGTTAACTAGCCTAGTCGATAAATCCAGACAGTCACTACGTAGATCTTTGACTTCCTCTTTATATTCATTAATTTGTGACTCTACCGTTTCAGTATCTTCTAACAAGCCCTTAATCATATTGATAAGCTCCTTTTCTAGCAAATTAAGGCGAGTAGGGAAGACATTGGCATTGGTATCCTTCATGGAGGTCAGCTTCATCGTCTTCTTCTCCCCAGGCCGAGAAAAGTGCCTTCTTTTCAGATGCTTCGACCTTAGGGTTAGTGCATGTCTTAACAAGATGCCCCTTTTCTTGGCAATTGTAGTATGTGTACTCCTTGAGATCTCGCTTTGCTGAAGGTGATAGTTCTCTTTGTTCAGCTCTATTCTTGAACCATTTATTGACCATCTTTGTCATGAGGGCTACTTCCGTGTCATCATCCTCTCCCTCTTCACCATCGTTGATGTCCATCTTCCTTAGAGCCTTTGTAAGCTTCAAAGCTATTCCAGTGGCTTCATTTATAGCTAAGCCTTTCCTCATATCAGCATTCTCTTGGTAAAAAAACATGCCAAATATGACTACCACTAAGAGCTTCTTACAATCTGGAGACATTAGAGCGATTCTTCAGGTGAGCTCGAACTTATCGCTCGTTGCAAAGATGATCGCTAGTGTTTACTCCGAAGGGTCAATCGTTACACCAGAGGCGCTTAATTTGTTCACCAAGATGGTGAACCGGGATTGGCATGCAAACACGCTTTCACCAAGGAGTTGCTTGAATGCTTGAAATTCTCTTTGAAGGGAGAACTTTCTGGTGTCCTTTTGATCTTCATTGCCTTTGTGGATGGAGATCATAGCTTCCCACATACCATTGGCCGTTGGTATGCCAATGACCTTGTCGATGTCTGTTCGTGTGAGTCCATATAGAATAAGTTGTCGAGCTTTCTTCTCCATCTTGGCATAGTGCTCAGGCTGTCAATCTTTCCTCTCCTTTAATTCCGGAAGCATTTCATCGTAGATCTCTATAATCTTCCAGCATTGGTAGTCTTGGTTTTGAATGACGTTGTATGCACTCCTAGCCACCAGTCAAGCTCCCATTAAAGAAGCTGGTGAGGTTTGTTCAAGGACATTCTGAGGTTGAATTCTCCGTTCTTTGTCATGGTTATGGAATCAGATCTTTCTCTGACACCGATTATGTATCGTGTGATTTGAGTACCTTAATCTAACTAAATATAGTATCTTTTGTGTGAAATAAGATTAATAACTTTAAGAACAATGATTACCAAAACGATTTTTTTATTGATTCTACTAGGGCTTACAATTTCAAGGTGAACACACAGTTCTTAGTTCGTCTCTAAACTCTCCTAGATATTGCACAAACCCTAAATCAATAAAAATAACCTCTATGGACGAACTCTCTTTTCTAGAATGATAATCTAATCTATTTATACTAAAGGTATAATCGTTGGGAACTAATCTACCAAAAGCTAGATAAAAACATTAAATAAAACAATAAATCATAACTGAATATCTAAGATAACAAAGTAGCTCTAACAACCTAGATACAAATCTAAGAGATATCTTGAAGATCTATCTTTCCCTTTATAGCAGCTTCAAAGATATTTTTCCACTTTTACACGCTCGGTTCCCTTCCCTTCACTTGGTTCCCTTAAGCCTGTCACTCCCTTCTATCGTTTAGAACTTATTATTGCTTGGTTCCCTAAATCCATTACTCGGTTCCCTTGCTCTGTACTCGGTTCCCTTCATTCTAGTAAAGCACTTTCAACACTTTATTTCTCTACTCGCTTAACTCCCTTAAGGCATTGCAGCTTACTCTCTTAACTCCCTTAAGATGCTCCAGCTTCCTAACTTAAGCTCATTAATTTCTTTGCTCAAATGACTTATTTTGCTCAAAGCCATATTGCTATCCTGCAATAACTCACCCAAGGTAGACATTAGTATATAAAGATGTTTGTTATCATTAAAATGAGAGATCATAAGTTATAGATACTAGTAGCTAGTTCCTATAACCAAAAAGGATGCATATAAATACTCTTACGTGTATTTTTGATGCGTGCAAAACACTTGAGAAAAATAGGTGAAAAAAAAATCCTTAAACCACTTTGAAATAAACCGATTTGAAGAGACCTCACACACCCTTAATTAAGGTGTGTGTACGATGAAAACTGAGTTCAATTCTTTAAAGCTTATTCGCATATTAATTTTTTTTGGTTTAAAGAGAAGTGGAATACGCGTTAATTAAAAGCAAGTGGGCTACAACAAACTAAACAGGGTGTAGCCCATCTCATAAAGTCCTCATCCAGTAGTCCCAGAACACTCTCTGGAACTGAATCCAAAATACAACACCAATCGGAAAACAAAAAGCAAGTGAGCCCAATGAGTCCACAACTTGATTGGCATCTCGGAACACATGGCGGATCTGGCATTCCTAGTTCCTACTAATAAGGCCCATTACTTTCGCAACAAGACTTGATAGTGGATGGCAATGATCCATAGGTTTGTGTAGTGACAAAGTCACTAAGAGCTAATTTGTTTCTACACAAACCCTCCAGATGCCAAGGTTCCAAGCAAGGGTAAGGCCACTAACAATACCCCACAATTCCGCCATGGGTGCCGTGCAAGAGCCAACATTGTGAATAAAGCCTCCCACCCAGTTACCCATGGCATCCCTGATTATACATGTCGTCTTCGCTCTTCCGTCCCGTACCACACCATCCATTGAGCTCGACCCATCCCTCCTTCGGTGGAGTCCACTTTACCTGCATAAAGTTACGGTTCCGGACAAGAGTAGAAACGCACAATCCAGCCACCACTTCCAGCTCCCCTGCATGTAAAAGTATTAAAGCCACCTTATTTCCTCCAAACTCTTCCTTGTCCAAACACCACCGGTCGCGCCACTTCCAAATTTCCCTCAATGGCATTGCAAAGATTTCCTGCCAGTTGTCCTCAGTGTGAAGCCTATTGGTGATATTCTCCCTAATCCACTCATGTTCCTCCATCTCAAAGAAATGGGATCCTATTCCTTCCTCTAAGAAGGTCGACCCATATTGGTCTCTCCACCACACAATCGCGAAATAAGTGAAGGACTGATTCCGCCCTCCCCAAGCATCGAGCACACTCGTCCGACCTTGCAATATGTCTTCTCTTGTTCTCAACGTTTGTGAGAAGGACACCTCAAACCAATAGCCAAAAAAAAAACTTGACCCGTTCCTGCACAACCAACTTCCGAAGCAAATTGAATATAGTAAAATCAATATTAAGTGCGTTACCCTTTCGTAGCAGCAACTTGTACGCGGACTTAACCGAGTACAATCCATTCGGCTCCAAGCTCCAGAAGATGCAATCCATATCAACCGGGTCAGCCGATACATGAAGCGGCGCCAATTGCAACAAAATCTCAGCTGGGAGGAGGTGGGAAAATCTGTCCCATTGCCAACCCGACTCAATAGACCGGTAGAAGCTCACGGTTTTGGTCGACAACTCCTCTAGAATTGCCCCAGTTGCGCAACCTGAAAGACACTCTCCTCCCACCCAAAAGTCGTTCCAGAACCGAATTAAATTCCCGTTGCCGAGAATCCACTTCACTCCTTTGCAAACCATGTCTTCAACACCTCATTTAATGGCTCTCCAAACCAAGGATGGGTTCTCTCAATAAAGACGGCCGGATATATTTCTCCTGAATTGTCGTAGCCCAAAGCTCGTGTCTCGAGTGCAAAAACCGCCAAACAAGCTTACCGATAAGAGCAATATTAAGCTCCTCCATCCTCTTAATACTGAGTCCTCCAGACTCTATGTGTTTAGAGATCTCTTCCTTACTAACCAAATGCATCCTCCTAACGTTTTTGGACCCGTCCAAAATAAAGGAACACGTAAGCTTGTCAATCTTCTTACATGTGGAATTGGGAAACGGGAGGACTGCCATGGAATAAACCGGAAAAGACGACAACACCGATTTGTACAACATCGTCCTACCCGGAAGGCTCAAATGCTTACTTCTCCACCCATTGAGCTTGCTATTGAATTTATCAATCAAAGAGTCAAACGTAGCCTTCTTAATAGGCTTATGAAGAAGCGGGATTCCAAGATAGCTACCCATATGTGATCTCCATACCTCTAATGTTCGGATCTGCGCAATAACCTCCAAACAAGTGTTAGGAGACACAAAAAATTTCGATTTTACCATACTAATATGACCGGAAAGAAAGATCAATATATCACTTGATTTCAATGGCTTGAGCAACCGAAGCCTTACCGAAGAGAAGAATGTCATCCACAAACATTATATGCAAAAGTGGTGGCCCTCTGACGGAGACAAAAATAGGCTTCCACACCCCCTCTCTCAAAGATCTCTCAATCATTTGGCTATATCTTTCCAAACAAAGCATGAAGAGGTAAGGTGACATCGCATCCCCTTGCCAAATCCCGCGGGAGGGTGTGAATTCATCTGTCATCTCACCATTTCAAAGAATCCTCGTGGAAGAAGACGAGATGCACTCTGTAATCCAACAGACCCACCGATTCGGGAAGCCCACGTCAAAAAGCATATCGACAATGAAGTCCCAATAAAGCCTATAGTAGGCTTTATCCAAGTCAATCTTGACCATCATGTACCCCTTCTTGCCTTTTTTCCTCTTCTTCAAGGTATGGACAACTTCTTGAGCAAGGATGATGTTGTCGGTGATAAATCTACCTGGAATAAAACCACTTTGCACCGGGCTAACAAGGTCCGGGATAATCTTTTGCAACCGATTAGTGAACATCTTAGTAATAACCTTATAAATAACATTGCATAAACACTAGTAGAGAAAATACCTTTGGTGGCGCTTTTTAAGATGCTATTGCGGCGCTTTTTTGCGCCGTAAACACTTATAATGATTCTATTAAAAGCGCCCCCTCTGCCTATGTCACTACCCCCCTATTGCGGTGCTTTTCATTGCGTTGGTATACCTATATTTTTGCACCGCTATAGAGTGGCGACGCTTTTATAGCGCTGCAAAAAATGCCACATAAAGTGTCGTGCTTTGAGGCATTCACGACGCTTCCAAAGCGTCGTAAAAATTAATTCAAATCATCGTAAGAAATATATATTGGACTAGAACACATTTAAAAGAGCAATTGGAACCTTTAATTTTCCTATAAACTCATATTCATGATGATGTTAACAAAATTCTCTTAATGCTGAAAATATAACATAATTTGACACCATCCGAAATGATTTATAAACTAATCATAAAAGATGTCAATATCTGCAATAACTAGTTTGTTTAGCTATATGTTGTCAAGATTGTACATGAGATCTCAGGCCTCTACCCCTTTCGTGTTGCTCTCTTTATCTTTCTTCCTCTTCATCATACAGTTTAGTCAACTAAGCCTCTTCATCAAACCTGTCAAAGGTTGTACCGATTAGAGGCTCTAGTCTATATGCAATGTGAATTAGATATGGCAACTCTTGCAAAGATGGACATAGAAATTAGATATGACAACTTCTGCAAAGATGAACATAGAAATTAGATATGGCAATTGCAAAGATGCACATAGAAATTAGATGGGGAAAAGAACCATTTTTATTGAATGAAACAACCATTTTCATTTCCCTTTCTTTTTCATAAGAAAAAGAAGCAGAATGGCAGCAAATCTAAGCATATGTAACTTCCAAATGGAATGCTATTTTGTACCTTCTATCCATTGTTGAACATACTCAAAGAGTTTCTGCACCAATCACACAACACCATAAGCCCAAAACCACAACTTGAACTCTTATTGTGCAACGAACAAACTATGCAACATAATATTCATGGTATTGACCCTTTTAATAGCAGAGCATGTTATGAAAAAGCCTAAACAACAACTAGAATGATTTCTCTAGATAGCATTTTCTTCACTTGATGTATAGCATAATGAACAGGCAACCAATAGAAATATAACAAGGACATCAGACAAATACTCAAATATGAAAGCTAGTATTTTCAAAACTCAACCTAATCCCTTTAACTGAAGGAGAATTTGAAGAGAATGACATTTGAAGGATTTATTCATCAGTTCTCAAGCACAACACAAAGTTAATTTGGACATTTGGTCACAAATTAAAAGGCAAACATATAATCTGTTGAGCGTAAAATACTGGAAAATACTGTCACTTCTCTGGGCAATGCAGGATCAAGGCTTTCAACTATAAGAGTTATCACAAAAGCTAACTTAAGAGTTATGCCAGAATTTAGCTAAACTAACATAACTTAGAATACCTTCAATAAGCTATTCTGTTGAGCGGATTGGTAAATGAGAATCATTGCTAGGAGAGGAAGTACTTTGATCCTAAAATAAACAATGAAATGTAAATAATTAATTGTTAGGAAAGGATTTAAAATTATCAAAAAGTACCTTATCAACATGAGGGATGTGGCGAGAATCTTGTTCTTCCTCTAAATTAGAATCTGCTATTTCAGAATCAGCTAAATCGTCAATATCAAAACCATAAAAAAGTACCTTATCTAAGGTTACTTCTTTGTCCCCTTGTTCAGTAACAATGCTCTTTATTTTACTCTACAAACAATTAGAAAAGGAGAGTTACTTAGCCAAAGAACAAAATAGTCTAACAATCTGATTATAAAATTATTTGTACTGAAACACCAACTGCAGGAAGTACGTACCGTAATATCTGCCTCCTTCTCATGTTGATGGCATTATAGATAAAGTTCAGTTCTTGATGGATCCTTCTTCAACTTTTTTCTTCTTCTTAGAAATACAAGAAAGTACAATATTAGAACAGGGTATATATGGAAGAAAGAGAAATATTCAAAAACCAAAAATAAAAAGATTACTGATCGGAGCTTGTTATATGGTCTTAACTAGCGACTATTAGACTAGGTTAATGGTGTTTAGGTTCTTAACGAGTGGTATGCCCGGAATCCGGTTCGGAGTTCATTTATGGATTAGCGGGATGCTTGTAAGCGGTTTTTAGTGGTTTTATTATGGAGATCCCGTTTGTACTCACTTTTAGTGCATTCGGGATGGAGATAGAGGAAGTATGCCACGCCTACACCCCAGGAGAAGCTGAGAGGCGAAGCCGAGATGCCTCGACGCTTGTAGAAGCTAGAAGTCCGTCTCAGGAGAAGAAGTCACGACCGAGATGGAGCATCACGACCGAGATTCAGCCTCAGGAGAAGTCATCACGACCGAGACAAAGATGTCACGACCGTGACTTAGCTACAGTTGAGGTGTCACGACCGAGAGGCTCTGTCACGATCATGACCAATGCAGAACGGAGAACTGGAGCAAGATCACGATCGTGACCCCTGTGTCACGGTCGTGACGCGGACACGAATGTCCCAGAATTGAAGATTTATTTTGAGATTTTATTAGTTATTTCCACATCTTTTGATTTGTATTCATTTATTTTAATTCCCTTTTATTAGAGAATATATAAGGCTTAGAACATCAGGTTAGATTCATTCTATTCATCATTCATTCATTCATTCTTTCATTTACGTAGAATTCAGCAGCAACCAGAGAAAGCTTCCACCTTTGTTCCATCTTCATTCATCTCCCCCGGTTTGTTTTCCCATCATCATTCATAGTTATTCATTGCTTTCTATGGCTATGTCTGGCTAATTTCATCATAGTTCACTCTTTAGGATGAAGCCATTGTTCTAGGTTTGTTGTGAGAATTCTAACGCTTATGTTCTAAGTTTAATTTCAGGATTGTTTTATAATCTCTTGTGCTTTATTAGTATCATTGATTGATCTTAATGTTATCTAGGTTGCAAACTAGGTTGATTATTATCCTTCATATTGCTAGGCTAGATAATTCGATTTGAAAAGTCTTATCTTTAGGTAGCGAGCATGATTTGCATAGACTATTTGCGAGTGCTTATTGTGTAGAGATTATAAACCTGTGTTGAGTATCGACGATTTGCCAATGGTGTTGCACAAGCCTATTTATCTCTGATCTTCATGTTGTTGTGCTTTTTGAATCTTGGGATTTCCATGGTTATTGCATAATAAGGGTTTCTAGGACTATTTGGACTAGTTGCTATTTACGAACAAAGAGTAGGACTACCAGATTAACCAATTCAGAACATAAGTAATTAGAATTTGATGATCAACATTCCATATGAATAATGTGCTGATGCTAGAGGAGTGAGTTTTTTACCCATAATTGTTTACAACCCAATCAACATATTTCTTTCATACTTGCTTAGTTGCTTAGTTAATTAAGATCATGCAAACCCCCCAATTATTACTACTTGGTTACATAATTGGAAATAAACTATTGTTCTGGATCTCTTGGGATTTGACCCCTGCTTACCACTTTGCTAGTGGATTCTTTAGTTGGGTATCTTTGATAGACATAACGACTTTAGTCCCATCAAATTTTGGCGCCGTTGTCGGGGAGCTAGACTTTACAGTTTAATTCTTTTTGTGTGACTATCTCCTAGTGTGTACCTATCTTATGGTCCACACCCGTGCTACTGATCTGTTTACTTGTTGGGGTTACAGGAGATATGGAAGGAGAATGGAACGCAAGGGCTGCGGATCTGGCTGAATTAAAGGAGTTGGTTGTTGAGCTTCAAAAGAATGAAGTTTTTGAGGTTAATGGTAGATATGGGAATCCACGCCTTCAGTTCAATCAACAACGGTATAACTACTATACGAGGTACAATGATTATCCCCAGCCTGAGCAGCAACAGTGGTGGTGGCCTCACGATCCTTAACCTAATTTTGAACCATCAACTGAAGAGATATTGAACACTTTGACAAGGCATTTTACAACTCATGTCCAGACCACGGAATCGAGTCTAAAGACCCTAGAGAAGCAGGTCGGACAATTGGCATAAACATTCCTTAACCTCGTGCAACAACACTCGAAGGGCATGCCGTCACAAACAGAGGTGAACCCTCAAGTCCAGTATGTTAATGCATTATATGTTGACGAGTAGGAAGAACATTGGGAAGAAGGAGCAAGGTCAGAAAACGAACAGCAAAGCAAACCGCGTCCGCGGCTAGACACCCGCGACCGCGGAGATGGACTCTGCAGAGACAAGGTTTCCGAAAACACCGCCCGCGACCGCGGTTCTGACGCCGCGACCGCGGTTCTGACGCCCGCGACCGCGGTTCTGACGCCCGCGACCGCGGACCAGGGAGCCGCGTCCGCGGTTGTGTACACTGCACTACATGAGATTCTGACGCCCTTAACCGCGATGGAGGGTCTGACAACCACGACCGCGGTTTGCACCTCAGTCCCTCAACTCTGCCCTACAAGCCTACTGGCGGTTTTGGTATTGGGAATTACTATCCTATCCCAGATGACTACGACCGTGAAGAGGAGAACTACGATGATAGAGGGGACTTTAGCCTTCGACAAGAGAATTATGAGAGGCCACACTTTCCCCCGCTCTATGCGGAGAAGCCTCCCGCACCTTTTCCTGAAGCTCTCGAGGACACCAGGTCACCAACAAGCGACAAGGAGTTGTTTGAGACTTTCAGCGGATGCGAGGAGGATGCATCTCTACGGAAGATGGTCAAAGAGAATCCTAGTTGTGCCAAATTCTTGAAAGAGCTATGCGCAATCAAGAAGAAGCAACAATTGGTAAAAGAGAAAAAGGTGTAAGTAAGCAAAAGGGTGTCTACACTGCTGCAGAAGCAAATGCCGACAAAGCGCGTAGACCCAGGTATGTTCTCTATTCCCATAGTGATTGGAAACAATGAGCATAAGGAGGCTATGCTAGACTTAGGTGCTTCACTCATTGTCTTGCATGTCCCAATTTATGAATCATTGAAATTAGGACCATTAAAAAAGACTGAAATAATAGTACAACTTGTAGATGGGTCTTCGGTACATACTAGGGGAATAGTAGAGGATGTTATTGTGAAGGTTGATAGGTTGTTCTTCCCAACCGATTTCGTTGTACTTGACAAAAATGGGAGTACTACCGTGCCTATTGTGCTTGGTAGACCTTTCATGAGTACGTCAAATACAAAGATTGATGTCGGTGGATGAATTATGGCAATGGAGTTTGATGGAGACATCATTACACACAACATTCACAAAATAATACCCCATAAAGTGTCTTCTATTTGCATGCTAAATCTGATTCTACCTCTTTGTAAGACCCCGAAAGAGGCACATACTAGTGATCCTCCGCAAGATGTTTTGGGTTGTGGCCCACCGTACTAATCCCTCCTAGGGAGGTTTGTGTTAGTTCTGTTATGCAGGTGGAGAAAGAGGTGAAAGCACCCCCTGACAAATCAAATAAGTATGGGGAAGGAAAAGGGGCCAAGAAGAAGCAAAAGAAACCCAAGAAAAAATGGGTAGTTAAGGAAGAGAATGGTCTATCCATCCGTGGTTCAAGAAGCTGCTGCTAGACGATGCGATCCGGAAGGGATCAAGTGAACACGGTTGAACTACTTAGAGCACCATGTCGAGCCACGACGGTAACCAAGGCGCTGATCGGGAGGCAACCCGAGGTATTTTTCTACATCTTTATCTAAAAAAATTGAAAAAATCAAAAAAGAAAAAGAAAAAAAAACAAGTAAAAATGGAAAGAGAGAAAAAGGTGGGTGCCTGAAAAAAATATATTCGGAGTTTCAACGAAGTAAGGGTGAAAGAACACTAGTAGAGAAAACCGCGGATGTGGGCCACGCTACCGCACTCACGGTTAACAAATCTGTATAGAAGCAACTCCACCTACCGCGTCCGCGGTTAAGGCACTTGCAGAAAATTTCAGTTTCGAGATCCCGGAGGAGCAGACCCATACTAGTAGGTTCTTCTTGCCTTTCCTTTTCTATCGAGTCCTCTTTTGCTGCATTGAGAACAATGTGCTGTTCAAGTATGAGGAGGGTGATTAGACCTACTTCTATGTTTATTTAGTCATTTTATGTTATTGCGCATCTATTGAGTCTGTTGTGAGGATGATCGGAATTATGCTAAAGTGTTGAGTTTATGGAGTCTGTAATCGAAAAAAAATAATAAAAAATTAAAGATATATAAATCCTAGGATAGGTCAAAAACCCGAAAGGGCGGCCTAAGTAATAAGCAGGTAGTCCATGCGGCTCTAGGCCGGGAAATAATTAGACTTGAGAGATGTGAGTTCTTGATGAGCCTGAAAAGAATAGAGAGTGTCCGGTGAAAACCCGAAAGGGCACCAGAGCAAGAATTGGAGTGTAAAAGAAATGAGCGTCTTAGGATTCACCAAGAGGGACAAGGAGGGTGTTTGAAGGATTGTTTCAGGACTTAGGATTCACCAAGAGGGACAAGGAGTTAGTATTGCCTTATTACCTTTCTTTTCATCACTATTGAGCTATATTGCATATACATGTACACTATCATTCCTATTCATATTTTTGTTGCATTTTCATGGCGGTTGTGTTAGACTAGGATTAGATTCTTATCTAGGAGTTTGATGCATATTGTTGTGGTTGTGCTATGCGGATTTTTGACTTAGGATTGGTGGTTGTTGGCATGATGTTTATATATATTTAGTGGTTTAGGTCATCAATTGAAGGGAGGAATAAGAAGTGTGTTAAGCGAGTGGGTGACTCGAAATTATGTTTATTTTGTGCTTATTATACATTCCCGCAACCTTACAGGAGATTAGAAGTCCACATGTGCTTAAAGCACATCACTTGGTTACTACGGAGTGGTGTCATACGAAGTGGAGATATAATGAGGGAATTGGGTAGGTCACCTTGGAGGTATAAGAAGTTTAGACTGGAGTAGGTTAGAGATACTTGCTACACACTTGGAGTTTGGAGATATAACCGTTAGTAGATCTTTCCGTGCTTATTGCAGACCTTTGAGCTTATTGGAGGGGTGAGCGATATTTTCTTACTCGAGGACGAGAAAGGTTTAAGTATGGGGAGATCTGATAGAGAGATTCCATACAACGTAACTAATAGTTACTAGTAGAGTTTTATAAGGGGTTTAGGAGCTTGATGAGCGCATTTCTGGAATTCGGCATGAAAAGCATATTATATGGATTTATGGAGGTTCTAGAGCATATATGGTATTACTATGGAGCCGGAGCAAGAACGGAAGATAAGAGGGTCGAATACGCGCTTCGACCATTGAAGAGAAGAGAAGAAGTGCCGAGAAGAAGTGCTGAGATGTTGATCTGAGTTCAGATGGCTCGTTCTCCATTATCCGATGTCCGATTAAGGTGATTCTAATTCGAGGAGTTAGATAATGAAGTCTACTTGATTACAAGCGCAATCAGAGTAGTGAGTCAAAAGTTATGGCAATTCTACGAGTGTCACTTTCTGTAGAAACCAGAAGTTCGTCTCAGATGCACAGTCACGACCGAGACCATATGTCACGACCGAGATTCAGGCTCAGAGAAGATGGTCACGACCGTGACAATTGGTCTCGACCGAGACACGGACTGGAATTTCCAGATTTTGAAGATTTTATCTTGTTTATTTTATTAGTTGTTTCCATATCTTTGGATTTGTTTCAGTTGTTTTATTTCCTTTTATTAGAAAACTATATAAGGTAGATAGAATTAGGTTTTTAGGGGGGATCTTATTCTCTTTTCTTCTCATCCAGCCTCCATTCTAGTTTAGAGATTATGAAGAACTAAATCCTCCATTTTTTGCTTTGAGGATTGAAGCCTTGGATTATATATCATTGTGAGTTTCTTAACGCTTATGTTCTATTTCAATTGAAGATTGTTTCTTTATCTCTTGTGGTTGATTGATATTGTTCATATTGCTAGGTTTAGATAATTCTATTTGAAAATTCTTCACCTTTAGTAGCAAGTTCTATTTGCATGATCTATTTGGGATTGTTTATAGGATAGAGATATTGAATTCATGTCGAGTATCGGCGATTTGCCAGTGGTATTGCATGAACCTACTTATCTTTGATCTTAATGCTTTCTACTATTGAATCTTGGAATTTCCTTGGTTACAGTGAGAAAAAGGGTTTCTAGGACTATTTGGACTAGTTGCTATATTAGAACAAAGAGTAGGACAACCAATTGAATATTTATGAGCATAAATTATTAGGATTCTATGATCAATGTGTTTATCCAATGTGCTGATTTCTGATAAGTGATCGCTTTCATCATTATTTACACAACCCAACGTTAGTTAGTTTAGTATTAGTTTAGTTTAGTTAGATTTACACAACAAAAAACCCCATTGGTTACTTAGTTAGTTACAACGAAAGATATAAATTGTACTCGGGCTCTCTTGGGATTCGACCCCTACTTTCCACTTTACTAAGTGGATATTGAGTTGGGTATCTTTGATAGGGAAAACGACCTTAGCCCCGATCAAATTTTGGCGCCGTTGCTGGGGGCCAACTGTTATAGTTTATTTCTGTTTGTGTTACTACTTTAGTGTGGACCTATCTTATGGTCCACACTCGCGCTACTGATCCAGATTTATTTGTTTACGATCCAGAGATAGAGCGGACGTTTTTACAGACTTTAAAGCAAGGGATCCACGACTTGGTGATTGACAACATGGCTGGAAATCAAACGCTGCGACAACTTACGGACCCAGACCTGACGCAACAACACCTAGGAGTAACGCTGCCTGCCCTAAATGTTGGTGTCACGTTCGAGCTCAAGACTGGTTTTATCAATCTACTACCAAAATTCCATGGCTTGGTTGGGGAAGACCCGATTATGCATCTGAGTGAGTTTCACGACATCTGCAGCTGCAGTAAGCCGAGTAACGTCGCCGCCGAGCAGATAAAGATGAGAGCTTTCGGTCTTACGTTGAAGGATAGTGCATGACAATGGTACTATTTTCTACCCACAAGGAGTATCAACACTTGGGAGAAGCTACACAAAGCCTTCCTTAGTCAGTATTTCCCGTCCAAGAAGGTTGTTGCTTTGAAAAGAGCGATTGCTATGGTGGAGCAACATGATGACGAGTCACTGTACGACTACGTCGAGAGGTTCGCAAGATTATGCGTCAGCTGCCCATTACATGGGTTCGAGGAGAAAGACTTGGTGACCCACCTTTACAATGGGTTACTTGATCATGAGAGAAGACTAGTAGACGCTGCCTTCAACGGTAGTGTGCTGAATTTGACTCTTGCTGAAGCCAGAGTCCAGATAAACAAAATAGCTGAAGGGACTAGGAGTTGTGGGAGGACGTATATGAAGAAAGGAGCTAATGCTGTGAGTTCCGGAGATCCTGGATGGAAGAGTGAGATCGCTGAGTTAAAAAGTATGATCAAGGGTATCACCCTTGGTAATCAGAGGCCAGCACGACTATGCGGTATTTGTGCAGATGACAGTCATCACACGGATACGTGCCCACAACTGCAGGATCCAACTATTGTTGAAGTGCATGTTGTGGGAGGTTTTGGGCCTTCCAGACCTCGGTATGAGCAGAACAACAACTACTACTACAATCTGAGAGAAAATAACAACAACAACTACAACCCGAGGGGCAATGATCATCCTGGCTTTAGATGGAGCGAACCGGCTGGTGGGCAGAATCAACAACAATATCAATACAATAACCACTACCGCGCTCCATACCCACCAAAGCCATAGGGGCCATCTACAGAGGAAATGCTCAAATCTTTGACCCAGCACTTCACCACTCATGTCCAGAAGACAGAATCAAGCATAAAGAGTCTCGAGAAACAATGTGGGCAATTGGTCAAAGCTATCTCTAACCTCACTCAACAAAACTTGGGGAATCTTCCCTGTCAAACCGAGAGAAATCCGAGAGAGAACGTTAGCGCTATGCACTTGAGAAGCAGACGAAAACTCGATGAAAAGCTGGAAGAAGAGATGATGCGAGAGGAAGTTGAGCAGTTGTCACGACCGAGACAAGGATGTCACGATCGAGACTTTGCCCCAGAGGAGACCTCACGATCAAGACAAAGGCATCACGACCAAGAAGGCGGTGATTTGGTTTCCGAAAAAGTTGACGAAGAGGGTCATGACCGTGACACTGTGTCACGATCGAGACTAAGTCCCATTTTCCACCATCACGATCGTGACCAGCTATCTCGACCGAGACCCATGGGTGATGTCCGTGACTCCAAACCGCTAAGTGTTGACGACGATTATGAGGACAGAGGTGACTTCAAGTTGAGGCAAGAAAACCATGTGAGGCCGGATTTCCCTCCATTGTACTCCGAGAAACCACCTGCACCATTCCCAAAAGCCTTGAAAGACACGCGCAAACCTGCGAACGACAAGGAAATCTTTGAAACGTTTAGTAAGTTTGAGGTAAACATCCCTTTGCTTAAACTCGTCAAGAGTGTTCCTCGTTATGCTAAGTTCTTGAAGGAGCTCTGTACCATGAAGAGGTACCAGAAACTGAAAGGGAAGCACAATGTGCAGGTCAGCGAGAGTGTTTCTGCGGCCATCCAACAGAAGATAGCAACTAAGTGCTCGGACCCAGGTATGGTGAGTATACCCTGTACTATTGGTAAGACTAAGATTGTTAGGGCCATGCTAGATTTGGGTGTTTCTATTAATGTTCTGCCTTACTCGTTATACAAGTCGCTAGGTGACAGGCGTTAAACAGTCGTTGGCCCTATCAAAAATAATCCAACTAAAGTATCCACTAGTGAAGTGGTAAGTCGGAGAGTCCCAAGGGAGCCACAACGATAATCTATTTCAATTTGTGTTACCAAATAGTAACTGGGGGGTTTTTGGTTTGTAAACTAACTAGAAATAATTAAAACGTAAATTGTTGGATTTTGTAAACTTATAACAATGGAAAGCTCACTCTTTTAGCATCATCGCAGTATTCTTATGGAAAGTTGATCATCGAATTCTATAAAAGTTATGTTCTTTGAATAAATAATCTAGTTGTCCTACTCTTTGTTCGTAAATAGCAACTAGTCCAAATAATCCTAGAAACCCTTGTTGTATGCAATAACCAAAGAAATCCTAAGGTTCAACTACTCAACAACATAAAGATCAAAGACATGTAGGCCTATGCAATACCATTGGCAAATCACCGATACTCGACACAGGTTTATAATCTCTACAAAATAAGCACTCGCAAATAGTCTATGCTAATTATGATTGCTACCTTAAAGACAAGACTTTTCAAATCTAATTATCAAGCCTAGCGATATGAATGAATAATAATCAACCTAGTTTCGAACCTAGATAAAATCAATATTAATCAATGACAATAATCACAAGAGAATATAAAACAATGCTGAAATTATTATTAGAACATAAACAATAGAATTCTCACAAACAATTCCTAGAATAATGGCCTCAACCTAAGAGTGAACTCATAGAAAATTAGCCAGACATAGCCAAGAGAAAGCTATACGTAATTAGGGATGAACTAACCAGGGATGAAGGTAGAAGATGACACAAAGGTGGGAGCTTTCTTCTTGGCTGATGAATCTCTAAGAACTAATTTGTGAAAGTGGCAAAAGATAATTCTAACCTAAAAACTAAAGGTTTATATAGTATCTAACCTAGAAGATAGAAAATAATTGAAAATAAAAGATAAAATCTGAAAAACAAATAGATTCCCGGGCTTGGATATGCAATTGGGCCGGGTCCGTCGCCGAGTCGCGATCGAGACATTATAGTCTCTACCGAGACTTTTTCCCAGTCACTCAGAAATTGCACCAGACTCGATCACTACCTCCAAGTCGTGATCGCTACTTTCATGTCAAGGCAAAGTCGCGATCAAGACATTATAGTCTCGGTCGAGACATCTATGTCAAGGGAAAATCTCGATCGAGACATTTGGAGTCGCGGTCGAGACATTGGAGTCGCGATTGAGACATTTGGAGTCGCGATCGAGACATTCGTGTCGCGGTCGAGACATTTTCTGCAAGAAAGTATTGTTCGTAGAATTGCCATAACGTTTGACTCACAACTCCGATTGATCCCATCTTTTGAGATGATCAAGTAGACTTCAATATCCAACTCCTAGAATTGGAATCATCTCAATCGGACATCGGATCAGGGAGGAAGAGCCATCTGAACTCAGCTCAATATCTCGGCACCTCTTCCTAGCACTTTCTCGTCGCGACACCTCCTCTCGGACTGGTCTTCGGTCTTCTATAAGCTTCCAAGGCAGCTCGGCTTCGCCTCTCAGCTTCTCCATGGATGTAGGTGTGGTAGTCTTCTCTCTAGCTCCGTCCCAAATGCACTAAAGGTGAGTACAAACAGGATCTCCATAATAAAACCACAAAACAACGCTTATGAGCATCCCGCAAATCCATAAGTGAACATCATACCGGATTCCGGGAATACCACTCAATAAGCACCTAAACACCACTAATCCTAAGCTAATAGTCGCTATTTACACCATATAATAAGCTCCTATCAAACCTCTCCACACTTAAACCTTGCTCGTCCTCGAGTAAGCAAAATAAAACTCACCCCTCCCAAAAGCACAAAGGTCTACAGTAAGTGTAGAGAAAGCCTGCTAGCGACTATACTCCAAACTCCAAAGTGTATCGAGCACTAACCTACACCGATCTATCTCCTTATGTCTCTGAGATGTCCTACCCAAAACCCTCCTTATTTCTCCACCTTCATATATCACCACTCCAATACAATAGTAATAATCGAACCAAGTGGTGTGTTTTTAAGCACATGTGGAGTCCTAATCTCCTCTAAGGGTAAGGGTACATAAATATGACATAATAAAGATAAAATCGAGTCTCCCACTCGCTTATACACTTCTTATTCCTCCTCTTCGAGTAATGTCCTAAACCACTAGATAATATGATAAATCCACAAATCACAACCACCAATCCTAATTTAAAAATTCTGCATAGTACAACCACAACAATATGCATCAAACTCCAAGAAATAGAAATCTAATCCTAGGATCTAACACAACCGCCGATAATATGTAGCAAAACTAATAAACTAATGGAATGGTAAGCATGCAAAGTGTGAATAACAATAAGCTCATAAATAGAGAGATAAAAGGCTAAAACTAACTCCTTATCCCTCCTTGGTGAATCCTAAAACCCGAGACATCCTTCAACTCCCTTCTTATGTCTCCTGCGCCAATAGATATGCAATCAAATAAATAATCACAAGACAAAGTAAATCCGGCGCCCTTTCGGGTTTTCACCAAATTCTAAGTGGTAGGATCTTTTCTATTCTATTCTTTTTATTTTTCAGGCACCAACTTTTTCCTTTTATCCATTTTTGCTTGCTGGTTTTTATTCTTTATTTTTTCATTTTTTTTCAATTTTTTTTAAAACAATGCAATTGTTTAAGACGCGATATAAATACGACACAAATAGTTCAACAGAAAATAAGCAAGAAAGACTAAAAGAACACATAAAACTCCTCCTCGGTACGGTAAATCCTCTCTCCACACTTGAACAGCGCATTGTCCTCAATGCAGCAAAAAAGGACCTCATAAAAATAGGGAAGAGGGGGAAATACCGCAATCACTCCTCAGCGTCGACGCCCCGGTCACGGTCGAGATATAAAGTCGCGGTCGAGACCTTTTTCGGAAATTTTTCGCTAAGTGAGGTACCGTCGTCTTGGTCGAGACATTTATAGTCGCGGTCGAGACTTTTTCTCGGGGATGAATTCTCGATCGAGACCTTGTAGTCGCGATCGCGACTTGAGTGATTTCGGGAGATTTTTCCTGTTTTACTCCTCTAATGGTGTCCTTCCTGCTGACTCCTTAGACTTACTAATGAAAATAACAACAAACAAATGGGATTAGCGTTACTGAAAATCCCCCTGGTTGCCTCCCGGTCAGCGCCTTATTTAACGTCGCGGCACGACGTATGATCATTTATTCATTGTTTTCCCAATTCTTTACGGATCGCATCATCCAGCAATAATTTCTTAAACCATGGATGGAAAGGTTTGAACCTTAGACCATTTTCCTCCTTCACTACCCACACTTGCTTGGGCTTCTTCTCCTTTTTGTTCTCCCCACTCTTATTTTTGGCTTTACCCTTTGCCTTCGCTTTTGCTTTCTTGGGGACTTGCACAACAGCTTTAGCAGGTTTCTTTTCATGTGTGGTTAGCGAGGTGGGGCCACTGCCCAAAACAACACTAGAGCCTAGCTCGGAAATTTTAATGACATCATTCACGCAGAACACTGAGCTATCATCTAGGGCTTGTGCCTTAGTCCCAAATATATTAAAGTTGACTACATCCACATTAAATTCGAGCGTAAGCGCCCCGGTATCTAGATCTAGCTTAGTCTTAGATGTCCGCATAAATGGTCTACCTAGAAGAACAGGTGTAGCATGCGTCTCATGTTTGTCATCTAGCACATAGAAATCCACAGGAAATATAAGATTTTCTACTTTAACCAACACATATTCGACCAACCCTCTCGGGTAAATCGTAGATCCGTCGGCTAATTGCAAAACAATCCGTGTTTTACTCATGCGCCCTAGACTTAATGATTCGTAAACCAAGTAAGGTAAGACATTGATAGAAGCTCCTAAGTCCAACATAGCTCTATCTATCCTAGTTTTGCCTATGGTACACGGGATACTTACCATACCTGGGTCCGCGCGCTTGGTAGCCATCTTTGGCTGGATGGCTGCAGAGACCCTTCCGCTTACCTGTACCGTCTGCCTTCCTTGCAGATTTTTGTTTGTTTTTGTAGTGCACATCTCCTTCAACCGCGTAGCAAAACGGGGCACCTTCTTGGCGAGTTGGAGTAGATAACTATTCCCCTGGCGTTTCCCGAACCTCTTGAGGATCTCATCGTCATCCCGAACGTCATCCTCTGGAAGTCGCGGTCGAGAGTCAGTGTCGCGGTCGAGACTTTTTTCGGAAATTTTTTCGAAATCTGGATCACCGTCATCTCGGTCAAGACTTTGGAGTCGCGATCGAGATTTCTCCTCGAAGCCAATGTCGCGGTCGAGAGTTTCATGCCGCGATTGCGAGTTTCTCTCGGGGTTAAAGTCTCGGTCGAGACTTTCATGTCTCGGTCGAGGCATCTCCGCAGATTCGTCCTCCTCGTCTTTTTCAGGACCCTTTTCTTCTCCCACAGTCGAGAGTACACTTACATTCTCTCGCGGTGCTGCTACGGCCTGAGATGGTAGCTTTCCCGAGCCTTGCTGTTGAAGATTGTTGACCGCATCCGCTATCTGAGCAGCCTGCTTCTCTAAACTCCTTATGCTCGACTCCATCGTTTGCACATGCGCTGTAAAATGTTTGGACAAGGATTCGAGCATCTCCCTCAGCGATGGTTCATCGTTCTTCGGTTGGTATGGCGCACGGTACTGATTATTGTATTGGTACGGCATGTTCTGCGCCCCAGATGAATCTCCCCACCTAAATCCGGGATGATCATTGCCTCTCGGATTATGGTTGTTCTCTCGCTGGTTATAATTGTTGTTATTATTTTCAAAGCGAGGTCGGGGAGGTCCGAATCCTCCTACAACGTGCACTTCAGCGATGGTCTGGTCCTGGAGTTGCGGGCACATGTCGGTGGGATGAGTCTCGCCGCACAAATGCCACAAACTCTCGCAGGCTTTGCATTTCCGACGATGAGATTCTTTATCATACTCTTGAGCTCGGCTATCTCACTTTTCCACTCAGGCTCTCCGGAGCTCACAACATTAGCTCCTTTCCTTGTATATGTCCTCCCGAAGCTCCTAGTTCCTTTTGCGATCTCGTTCAATCGTGATCTAGCTTCGGCGGGAGTCAAATTCAACACACTCCCATTACACACAGCGTCTACTAATCTCCGCTCATTGTCTAGCAACCCATTATAGAGGTGGGTCACCAAATCTTTCTCCTCAAACCTGTGAAACGGGCAGCTCGCACACAGTCTCGCGAACCTCTCAACGTAATCATACAGCATCTCAGCGTCCTGCTGTTCCACCATAGCTATCGCCCTTTTCAATGCAACCGCCTTCTTGGACGGGAAATACTTGTTGAGGAAGGCTTTGTGAAGCTTCTCCCATGTGTCGATACTCCCGGTGGGCAGCAAGTAATACCACTGGCGCGCGGTATCTTTCAGCGTGAGACCGAAAGCCCTCATCTTTATTTGCTCGTCTGTGACGTTACTCGGCTTGCTGCAGCTGCAAATGTCGTGGAACTCACTAAGATGCATGATCGGGTCCTCCCCAACCAAGCCATGAAATTTAGGTAGCAAATTGATGAAACCGGTCTTTAGTTCAAAAGTAACGCCGGCATTCAGGGCAGGTAGCGTCACTCCTCGATGTTGTTGCGTCAGATCAGGGTCTATAAGCTCGCGCAACGTTCTGGCCGCCATTGATTCAATTACTAGATTCTGTAGAGATTGTTGTGTAGGTGCGTCCGCTCTATCTCTGTAATAAAATCAAGCAAATCTGAATTAGTAGCGCGGATGTGGACCATAAGATAGGTCCACACCAAGATAACACAAAGAGAAACAAACTATAACACTTGGCTCCCCGGCAACGGCGCCAAAATTTGACAGGCGTGAAACGGTCGTTGGCCCTATAAAAAATAATCCAACTAAAGTATCCACTAGTGAAATGGTAAATCGGAGTTGAGTCCTAAGGGAGCCACAACGATAGTCTATTTCAATTTGTGTTACCAAATAGTAACTGGGGGATTTTTGGTTTGTAAACTGACTAGCAATAATTAAAACGTAAATTATTGGATTTAGTAAACTTATAACGATGCAAAGCTCACTCTTTTAGCATCAGCGTATTATTCTTATGGAAAGTTGATGATCGAATTCTATAAAAGTTATGTTCTTTAAGTAAATAATCTAGTTATCCTACTCTTTGTTCGTAAATAGCAACTAGTCCAAATAGTCCTAGAAACCCTTGTTGTATGCAATAACCAAAGAAATCCTAAGGTTCAACTACTCAACAGCATAAAGATCAAAGATATGTAGGCCTATACAATACCATTGGCAAATCACCGATACTCGACACAGGTTTATAATCTCTACAAAATAAGCACTCGCAAATAGTCTATGCTAATTATGATTGCTACCTTAAAGGCAAGACTTTTCAAATCGAATTATCAAGCCTTGCGATATGAATGAATAATAATCAACCTAGTTTCGAACCTAGATAACATCAATATCAATCAATGACAATAATCACAAGAGAATATAAAACAATGCTGAAATTATTATTAGAACATAAACAATAGAATTCTCACAAACAATTCCTAGAATAATGGCCTCAACCTAAGAGTGAACTCGTAGGAACTTAGCCAGACATAGCCAAGAGAAAGCTATACGTAATTAGGGATGAACTAACCAGGGATGAAGGTAGAAGATGACACAAAGGTGGGAGCTTTCTTCTTGGCTGATGAATCTCTAAGAACTAATTTGTGAAAGTGGCAAAAGATAATTCTAACCTAAAAACTAAAGGTTTATATAGTATCTAACCTAGAAGATAGAAAATAACTGAAAATAAAAGATAAAATCTCAAAAACAAATAGATTCCCGGGCTTGGATCTGCAATTGGGCCGGGTCCGTCTCCGAGTCGCGATCGAGATATTATAGTCTCGACCGAGACTTTTTCCCAGTCACTCAGAAATGGCACCAGACTCGATCGCTACCTCCAAGTCGCGATCGCTACTTTCATGTCGAGGCAAAGTCGCGATTGAGACATTATAGTCTCGGTCGAGACATCTATGTAGAGGGCAAATCTAGATCGAGACATTTGGAGTCGCGGTCGAGACATTGGATTCGCGATTGAGACATTTGGAGTCGCGATCGAGACATTGGTGTCGCGGTCGAGACATTTTCTGCAAGAAAGTGCAGTTCGTAGAATTGCCATAACTTTTGACTCACAACTCGGATTGAGCCCATCTTTTGAGGTAATCAAGTAGACTTCAATATCCAACTCCTCGAATTGGAATCACCTCAATCGGACATCGGATCAGAGAGAAAGATCCATCTGAACTCAGATCAATATCTCGGCACCTCTTCCTAGCACTTTCTCGTCGTGACACCTCTTCTCGGACCGGTCTTCGGTCTTCTATAAGCTTCCAAGGCAGCTCGGCTTCTCCTCTCAGCTTCTCCATGGGTGTAGGTGTGGTAGTCTTCTCTCTAGATCCGTCCCAAATGCACTAAAGGTGAGTACAAACAGGATCTCCATAATAAAACCACAAAACAACGCTTATGAGCATCCCGCAAATCCATAAGTGAACATCATACCGGATTTCGGGAATACCACTCAATAAGCACCTAAACACCACTAATCCTAAGCTAATAGTCTCTAGTTACACCATATAATAAGCTCCTATCACTAGTATTAGGACCCCTGAATGAAACATGAATTGTGATTCAGCTTGCTGACAGGTCTATGGTTTACCTGAATGGGATAATTGAAGATGTGTTGGTTATGGTGAATAATCTTGTATTTCATGTGGATTTCTATGTGTTAGATATGAATCATGATGCGCATGCTGCACCTATCCTTCTTGGTAGACCCTTCATGAGGACAGCCAGAACTAAGCTAGACCTAGACATCGGGGCGCTTACACTCGAGTTTGACGGGGATGTCGTTAGGTCTAACATATATGAACCTACGACACAACCCATGGATGATAGATCGGTATTTCTATTGATAAAGTTATTGAACCCCCCGAACTATGTTCGGATGCACTGCGCACCCCCTCCCTAATTCTGCTTTGGGTGGTAGCCCCACCTCTCTAACCCCACAGGGCGAGAAACCTGCTAGTACTGTTGTGAAGGTTACGAAGAAAGCAAGTACCAGTAGTACAAAAAACCCTTTTTACACCGGATGTATTTGGGCTTATACACCGGTTAATAACCGGTGTACTGCGATCTGACGTATAAAGTCGATGTCGCATACATCCGGTGTATAATCTGCCGTCCAACTTTGGTCCATTTCCTATACGCCCGATGTATAAGGTATTTATACACATGTAAAAGATATAATTAACCGATGTATTTAGTAATATAAACACATGTATAATGTATTGTCGCCCATCTACTCCACATTTATACACCACATTACAACCG
Source organism: Phyllobates terribilis (assembly GCF_046119375.1). Lineage (NCBI taxonomy): Eukaryota > Metazoa > Chordata > Amphibia > Anura > Dendrobatidae > Phyllobates > Phyllobates terribilis. The sequence goes on along the minus strand of NW_027368034.1, from coordinate 24,410 downwards.
ATGTCTAAAATCATAAGTCGCATGTAAAAGGTGAAATTGATAGGTTGACTTACCGGTGTATATAGTAATATAACACATGTATAATGTATTGTCACCCATCTACTCCATGTTTATACACCACATTGAAACCAATGTCTAAAATCATAAGTCGCATGCAAAAGGTGAAATTGATAGGTTGACTAACCGGTGTATAATATATAAAACCCATGTATATTCTTGTATGTCGCCAACCAATTTCATATGTTTATACATATATTTATATAATCCTGTTATATACCAGAATCATTGCAATTAACCCAGCATCGCATATATAGATTAAAAACATTGATTCTTACATTGTGCAATAATGTACACTACCAGAATCATTCCAAACACTTAATGTTACGAATTCAACATGCATATTCGATTAACACCAAGTTCTGAACGTACGTACTAACTAGAAAATTAAATATTGAGGAGCGCATAACTAACTAAGTAGCAGCTACATCAGTTTCGACAACCTTTTCCTGTAAAACAAATATACAACATATAAATAATATATATGTTAGTTCTTGATAAAGGCGAAATAATTATCACAATACCTCTTGATTAAATGCGCTGATGAAGTGTTCCATCCATTCTACTCGAATCTGATCAAGTTCCTTTGGAGTGTAAGGGTCTTGCCTTTTGTTATAATACTAGAAACGAAATAAAACGTAGATAAGACAAGTATACTTGACTTTCGAGTGAAACTAATTTAATTTAATTAAGGATATTTACCGTTTGTGGAATTGAATTTGTGTTTTCCACTACGATAATCTCCCGCATATACCGCAACACATAATATCAACAATCTATAGTGTTTGGTTGGCGAGGCCCCTGTAGCACAATACACATGCATATACTTGACAAAATAAACCAGTTTCTGAACAATGACACCAACTATTTAATTTCTGAACAACAATGACACCAGTTTGAACACAATGACACTAGTTTGAACAACAATGACCAGTTTGAACAATGACACCAGCTTGAACAACAATGACACCAGTCTGAACAACAATGACACCAGTTTGAACAACAATGACACCAGTTTGAACAATGACACCAGTTTGAACAACAATGACACCAATTTGAACAACAATGACACTAGTTTGAACAACAATTGACAGCCAGTCAATTCATACACATTCATGCATACTCAGCCAGTCAATTCATACACATTGACTAAAGGAAAAGCTTAGATTACCTTGATTGTGATCCATCTTTTTTTCGCTCGAGGTTTAGGTTTCCCACTTTGAACCCCATACACTTTCAAACTCCTGATCGATAATGAAATAATTATTAAGATACCAAATATATGCAAAAAATTAAAGATGTTAAAAAGTGAGGTGAACTAACGTGTCGATCAGACTTTTGGCGAGACCATCAATCTTCCCATGCAATGGGTCCAAATAATAGACAGTATAATCTTTGGAACGGATGACCAATAAAACCCAATGACCGCTGCATATTTACATCAAAGCATGTAGAATTTAAATCAATAGCATGCAAGTATTTCACGTCAAAGCTTGTAGAATTTAAATCAAAGCATGCAAGTATTTCACATCAAAGCATGCAAAATTCAAATGAAGAATAATTACCCGGTGTTGTAAGGAGCAAAAAACATCTTCATTTCGATGTTACCTAGTAATGCTTGCACAAAATACTTTGACCGATCAGTGAAATTAGAATGAACACCCTCAGGAGAGATACTTGCGGGACAAATAAATCCAAACATATGCTTCTCTCTCTGACACACAATATCCCACAAATATCTAAATACAATATAAGAGAGCGAGTTAGAAAAGAAATTATAGAATGTGAAATATATCATGGTAAGAGAACAAACTTACGTTATGTAGAAAGATATATCATTTACTTCCAACATCTTTTAGGCTAGCCATCGCTCCAAATTCTTTCTACCAATAACAATAGTGCGCTCGGCTCCCATGACCGACTCATTCAACTTGAATTCACGCATCTTGTAACTCATGGCCATGCAGAAATATTGAAAATTCTTGAGACGCTCAGCTATAGGTTGTCCTGGTTCTCCTTTTCTGGTAAGCCATAAGAAGTTGATGATGCATCTTTAGGAGGGGGATCCAAGTTGCACTTTTTTATCTTAGATTCCTGCAACTCAATTGTAAGTTAAGTAAAAAAAAATTAGAATGCAATCTAATATGTTAGTAAATAAACTTAGAGTAATTTACCATTGAAGTTGATACAAGTTTTTCAGGCCACGCAAAAAAATCCCCCTACAGCCTCCAGCACAGTTTTTGCTTCATCTGTTGGACATGGAAGCTCAGACAAACCTATGGTAGGTGTTTCCACTAGAACCTTGACAAACCCGACATTCAATATTCTACAGTGTAGCCTAACCACTCCCTTGGAGTTGTAAACTTTTCCTCGTGCCACTTGCCTGTCCTTGTCAGGCCAAAATAAAATACATGGCAAAAAATCATGACAATTGCACAAGTATAGCAACAATCAATATCAATCATTCAAAACCTGATATAGCACAAGTTATGACAATTGCACAATTTATACAACAATCAAATCCAAATCATTCAAATCATTCAAAAACATTACCTCTTTTTCAACACTTGCAACATGTTCAGTGTTACTCTCAGCCTCTTTTTCATGTCCACCATGTTCTTGTAACTCAGCCTCTTTTTCATGTCCACCATGTTCTTGTAACTCAACCTCTTTTTCATGTCCACCATGTTCTTGTAACTCAGCCGCTTTTCAAGTTCACCATGTTCTTGAGAAATAGCCTTTTTCCAAGTCCAGCTTGTTCTTGAAAAAAAAGCCTTTTTTCGAAGCCCTGCATCTTCAGATTCGAATGAAAACTTTGTGTATTCCATCTTACCTTGTAATATTGACTAAATATATTCATTGATTTGTGCTTCAAATTTTTCTCTATATTTGTTTTCTATCTTTTCCTCAAATTCTTGCATTTCTTCTCTGGTGACGACGCCTCCAGTGGTTGTCGTCCTAAGTGATGATCGAAAGACATCTGTTATAGTGACATCCCCACCAACCCCTCTAACATGCCCGGGATGCTCTGGACTCTTCAATGCCATAGCTAACAAATCTTTTCTGGGAGTCAGAACAATTGCCCCGATTGTTCTTGTTCTCTTACAACATTCTGGGAATCAGAACAATGTTATAGCTAACATATTTTCATATGTAATTCCCTAAATTGATAAGGATGTGTACTTACCATTTTTCTTGCTATTTCTTGCACATCTTCATCAACGATTTCATCCTTTTTTGGCGTGCTGCTACCAACACCTCAGCTCGAGTTACCTTGGCAACCTTTTTGCTTTTTTTCTACAAGACAAAAAACTCAGTCATTTCCTTATACCTTGGCAACCTTTATGCAAAAATATCCAAGTTAAGACATAGATAAATTAGAATGTATTACCAATATTTCACCAATCACGTCATATCCAAGTCTGGTTCCTCTATACTTGTATTTCCTTGATCTAGACATTTCCTTGTACTTAGTGCTTGTTTCCTTACAAAAACAGATACAAATTAGATACATGTATTGTTTTTTCTGGTAAGATTTAGAATAGAAAAAATGAGGGAACAAGAAGATTAACATAAATCTCACCTTAAACTTATCGGATTGCCTATAAGTAATAAACTCCATCCACTGTTTTTGGGTGATGTACTGCTCATAAATCCTTGGACGTGTTGTAACTGGATCACCATTTTCATCATACAGATGATATCTCTGCAAATTTGTCTTAAACCCTCTCCATAAACTATTTGCAATATTCAATAACCATTTCTTCTTTTCCTTTGGCAGATTAAACGTAGTCTAGATCGAAGATAAAAAAACCCACTTTCAGAAACCATGAATATAGAAAAAAAAAAAAGCTAAAAAAGCATAGATACACAAGTCATATCTCAAACTGCTAGATCTACAAAGATTTAATCTAAATGTGCCAAAAGTATGATTCTCTTCATACTGATATATACTATGAAAGATTTAATCTAAATGTGTCAATAATGCTTGCATATAGACTTGCATAGAATTGATATTGTTCAGACAATCTAGCAAGATAGCTTTGTGCTTAATATATATCAATTTAGAAAACCCTCGGATATATCAAGACAGTTATATAGTCCGTATAGAATTGATATTAATTCAGAACCAGCCTCTTTGCAGTGCTTAATATATAGTCTTTATAGAATCTAGCAACTTCATATCAAGAATTGACAATGTCGAAGACAAGATAGCTTTGTGCTTAATATATATCATTTCAGAACTTACTAAAATTCTTCCCACACCATATCCTTCAGCTGACTTGGAACAATGCGCCAATCTGGATATGTGATTGGAACCAGCCTCTTTGCAGTTGTTCCAATATAGCTTTTTAGCTTCTCCTTGTGTGATCCTATATCCTGGACAACGTCATTCCATTCAAGATCAAATTTTTGCCCACTTGTAATAGCTTTAGTGACACTCTTCATCATGGTATCACCCCTTATATTTCTCGACTTTGCAACCTGCTTTCCCTTATTTTCCTTTCTGATCTTTTTGGGAGATTTTGTGATCTTTTTGGGAGATTTTGTGATCTTTTTGGATTTTTCGGGCTTTCGGTGTTCTTCCTGGTCTTTCTGGAAGTCATCTACAAAAGGGTAAACAAGCACCAATTTACGATCAAGAATAAAGACAAAACAGTAAATAATTTAAAGCCAATTTATGAACAAGAATTCACAAAACACAGTAAACACAAGGGAAATTTCCCATGCTAAATCATATCATGTCAATTTCATGTCAATAAACACAAGAATTCAGTATGTATGCAGAGAACACAGTAAACAAATGAATTCAGTATGTATTCGGTACCATTATGATATTTTTCATGTCAATTTAGGACAGTCATTTTCATGTCAATTTCAGGTAAGCTAGGAAGTCATTTAGGATATTAGACAAATATTATGTTACATTTTTCTCTTTTTAGTGTTGCCTCTTCTATCTTCCCCATCAACCCATATGCCTTCATCATGATCATCCCTTAGATAAGTGATTTCCTCATTTTCATGTCTAACTTCTGGTGTAACCCAACAAGCTGCGTCAGAATCTTCTTCACATATGTCCAAATCATCATCAAATATGTCTTTGTTGGGCGTTGACATTACAATAGACCACCTACAATCAATAGGATCAGGGATAAAAAAAAATGTTTTGCTTGTGATGCCAAAATAAATGGTTCTTCTGCATGACTTGCTCTAGAAAGGTCCACTCCAATGAATCCCATCTCATCAATTTTCAGTCCATTACTGCTATTATCTGCCCATCTACACAAAAAAAACTGGAATATGAATTTTATCTGTATAGATCAAAACCCATATGTCCTCTATCATGCCGTAGTAGGACATGCTTCCGAATCTCGGCTTTTTGTCTTTTGCACTTGCAACATGCATAGCATGAGCCACCAATGAAACACCACTGTTCTGTCTTGCACTTGTGTCATCATGATCTTTAGTGTAGAATGTATACCTTTTCCCCTTCATGCTCGTGTACCTCATGACTTGATGCTTTGGCCCTTGAGATATCCATTTCAAATCCTCTGAAAAAGCTTCCCCAGATATCTATTTTTCCCGTATCAAATCTCTAAACCATTTGATGAATGTTTTGTTATGTTCGGTTGTAACCCACTGTTTATCTCTAGCATACTTTGGATAACTCTTCATGATGTATTCCTTGTGCATAGAAATAAAAGGTTGAACTTCATCAGTGTTCTGCAGGATATACAAGTGTGCTTTATGCCACCATGGGTCACCAATGTTGAATGTGCACTCTCCTGATGTCCCCCTCCATTCTTCTTCTACATCACTTGGCTTTCTGAAACCAACTGAATCCACACCAGATAAGTACTTACTGCAAAAATCAACAACTTCTTCCATCACATAACGTTCAGCAATGCAACCTTCTGGATGATATGTATTTTTCACATACCCTTTCAAGAATTTCATGTTACGTTCAACTGAGTACATACATATTAAGGGAGCAGGTCCACAGAGTTGAACTTCTCGAACCAAATGCACCGTTAAGTGAATCATGATGTCAAAGAATGCAGGTAGGAAGTACATCTCCAATTGGAAAAGTGTCACAACAATCTCTTTTGCAGATTAGGCAACTCTTTAGGGTCAACCACCCAACTCCATATTTTTCTGAAAATATACACAGTCTGGTAATAGTATTCCTCACATTCTTCGGCAAGGCGCGTATAGCAACTGGTAGAAGTTGTTGTAAGAGAATATGACAATCATGAGATTTAAGGCCCACTAACTTTCCTTCATTCAATGACACCAAACTGCTAATATTGGACGAATAAACCTCTGGAACTTTAATATCCTTGAGAAAGTTGAGAAACTTTGTTTTCTCGCTCTTCAAAAGACTATAGCATGCAGGTGGAAAATAAGTACGTTCACCTCTCTTTTCTGGATGCAATTCTGCTCTTATATTCATGGCTTCATAATACTGCCTAGCTTTCAATCCATATTTCGTCTTTCCAGTGTTTAACATGGTTGCAATGAGACTGTCGAAAACATTCTTCTCAATATGCATCACGTCAAGAGAGTGTCTTACAAAAAGATCTTTCCAATATGGTAGCTCAAACAAAATGGGGCTCTTCTTATAACCATCTTCAGACACTTTTGGTGTAACTTTTTTTCCTTGACACACATCAAGGTCTTTAACTTTGTCAAACACTTGTTGACTAGTCAAAGGAGACGGAGCCTTTTTTTCCAGAAGAGCCATGAAAAGCATCACACATTATCCTATAGCGGTGGTCTGAAGGTAGAAATACTTGATAATTTGGGTACACAACCTTCTGACTTTTATCTAAATACATAGAGTGAGTATGTTTTCCACAATAAGGACATGCTTTATATCCTTTGATGGAAAATCCATCTAGGTTTCCAAGTGCTGGATAATCATTTATAGAGCAGAATAGCATGGCACGAAGTCGGAAGTTCTCTTTCCGATATGCATCATAAGCATCAACACCCTCATTCCATAACAACTTCAAGTCTTCGATAAGTGGTGCCAAATACATGTCGATATCATTTCCCAGTTGCTTTGGTCCTGATATTAGAAGCGATAACATCATGTATTTGCGCTTCATGCACATCCCCGGTGGAAGACTACAGATAATCAACAGAACTGGACATGTACTGTGCTGACTGGTAAGTGTTCCAAATGGGCTCATACCGTCAGTAGAAAGAGCAAGGCGTAAGTTTAGATCTTCTTCTCCGAATTCAGGGCATTTGAAATCTATTATTTTCCACTGTGGAAAATCTGCAGGATGGCGTAGTTTACCATCTTTTTTCTCCCGTCTGAATGCCATGTCAAACTCTTAGCATCAGCTTCATCTCGAAACAAGCGCTTAAACCTTGATATGATCGAAAAATAGCGCAGCACCTTGCCTGGAACCTTTTCTTTCTTAAATCGTGATAAGCCACACTTTGGGCATTTATCGCTCGACTCATACTCTTTTCGATACAGAATGCAGTCATTTGGGAAAGCATGAATTTTTTCATATTCTATTCCTAAGGCACGCAAAACCTTTTTGGCTGCATAAGTACGATCAGGTAGAACGTTTGACTCAAGAAGCATTTGCCTAAGAATTGCAAGCAGATCTGTAAATCTCTTATCCGTCCATCCATGTCGAGCTTTTAAATTGTAAAGCTTCAAAGTAGCGGATAATCTGGTGAACTTTGTGCATTCATCATACAAGGGTGTCTCTGAATCATCTATCAAGTTTTCATAAGTGTCATCACCATCCTCAAAATCAGCACCAATATCAGCAAAGCATAGAGTCAATTCTGTGACCCTCAGATATATCTTCTGGTGCATTGTCCCTCGACGCTTGACTTGCAACTTCCTCTCCGTGCCAAATCCAACGCGTGTACTCCTTGTTAAATCCATGTTCAAAAAGATGATTTGTCGTCTCCTCGACAGTAAGCAACTTCACGTAGCAGCACTTCGGACACGGACATAGAATTGTAGAAGGATCTTTAAGATTTTTAATATGATGCTGAATAGCAATGTTAATGAAATCGTTAACACTGTCCCTATAAGTCTGAGTCAAACGATCGTGTTGCATCGACGCTCGATCAACCATAATAAAAAAAGTAATAACGGGAAAAAAAACAGAATTCTCAGTAGAAATTCTATTGTGACAAATAACCAATTAATTTTTTGAAAAATTAATTGAAGGGTAGTTAGTGTTAGTTAGTCAGCCAGCAAAGAACGTAGGATTTATGAAAGCAAGAACAACAATCATGGCCGAACATATTATTTGTTCTAGTAATTTTTGTGACAACAAGAAGTCTGATAATAATTTATGACACACCAAGACCAAGATTCATAGTATATTAGTAGTTAACTAACTTGCGTTATTTAGTAACTCTCTTGTCATCAACAATCAAATAACAACAATCATATATGGCAGAAGAGATTAAACAAACCAACCTTAGACTTGATGATAATTGTCAAGAAATAAAATAGTTAGGGATCAACCAATTCTTGCAACAGCTTCAGAGTGAGTGTTCCTCCACTTAGCCTGAGAATTCAACCACAAATATGAATAAATTCAGACTCATTACAGGAATCAGTATACACCTAGGAGTATTTACATTCTACCAATATGTAGAGATTGCAATTTTTCTATCCATCGTAGTCATAGACAGCATAGCACCTTATATAAAAAGCTTCATGTAGGTTTTTTGGTTAGAAAGTATAGCAGTAGCCAGAATAATTCACAAACAAGTTCGTAACTCTCTTTTCCAATTATGAAATGACAAGGTACTCTCTCATGCTTGTCATACAGCTATAGCCTATACCTAAGTTAGATAACAAAGTTATTGAAAACAGAATATATTTCCCTTTTCTAAGTAAGGTTGTTACTAACAACAAAAATTGCCCCTTAACAATTACAATCAATCACCACAACTCTCAAGCTATGAAAACTGGACTTACTCTTCAATTGATGCACAGATATAAAATCCCCTTAAGTGGAACAGAATTTTTCATATCTAAGAAAAACTCTAAGCCTAACCATAAATTTCCTCATTCTAATAGTATCATCACAAACTCTACAAACTTGTTGTTGTTTATTATACTTTCATTATCAAACAAGAGTCATATATAGCTCTGACAAGTTGATAAATAAGCAGGAACTTATTCAGCAATCAAAGTCAACCAAGTCTGATTAAGCTAGCTCACATGAATTATAGAGTATTTTGCGAGAAGAACAACAATGCAAAGACTTGACTATAATTTTCGACAAATTAAACAAACCAACCTCTTGATGATCATAACCAAACACAAAATTAAACAAACCAACCTCTTTTGCGAGAAGGAATTGAGCGAAATCAGCGACTTTCTTTAGTGACTTTGTTCTTCCACTTACCCTCAAAATTCAACCACAAGAGCAAAGCGAAATCAGCGAAGAAATTGAGCGAATAAGAGCAAGGGAGCAAACTCGAAGAAATTGAGCGAAGAGATTGAGAACGACATCGAACCTGTTGAGCGAAGAAATCGAAGGAGCAAACTCGAAGAACAAAAATCAAAAAGTGAAGGAGCCAACTCTAGAATCAACAACAACGAAATTTGGGCACTGAAAGTGCAAACCTAACCTGGCGGCGCAGGCGGGCGGGAAGTCTTTGGCGGGCGGGAAATCTGATTTGGCGCAAAATTAAAGTATGGTAGCTATAATACATCAGTTGTATAAGAATCCTAATGTATATACTTGTGCTTAACTCATCAACCTAGTATAAACTATATACATCGGTTAATAAAAGTATTACATCGGGCGTATTTATCTTTATACATGTGTTACAAAAATATATGGTGTATATAGTATATATATCGGTTATTTACTTTGTCGTCTCTACTTTATACATTGTATAACAACCAAAACACATGTATAACCAAAATATGTAGACGTTTTACACCATGAGATGTACGCCTGGTGTAAAACTAGTGATGTAAAAGGGGGTTTTTGTACTAGTGTGCATGGCCCCAAGTTGAGTCGAAGTGTGGGGGAAGTAAGAAGAAAAAGGTGAAGAAAAGGTGGAGAGTTGCAGAGGTGAATGGTCTAAAGTTCAAACCCTTCCATGACTGGTTCATACAAGAAATTCTAAAATCGGAGGTTCCGAAGGGACCGAAAGACGCTGGTTGATTCATTCTACGTCGTGCCACGACGATAACTAAGGCGTTGATTGGGAGGCAACCCGAGGGAGCATTACTAACTTTTCTCCCATTATTTTGTTTTGTTTTTGTTTCTTTTTCAGGGAAAATCGCAGAGCTAGCATGTAGGAAGCCATCGGAAGAGTAAAAACGACACCAATCTCCCTCAGCTACATGTGTCACGATCGTGAAGTCCGCATTAATTTTTTTTTTTGAAAAAGACCCAAAAATCCACATCAGCCGGCCCTAATTACCCTAAAAACCCACCTCACGACCGAGACCCTCACAACACCCCCAACTCTCTTCTTCTTCTTCTTCTTCCCCAAAACACCTAAACCCCATAGATCCCCAAAAGTCAATCTTTTCACCATCATTCTACAAAAAATTCACTCGCAATATCTACACACAACCTCTAGAATCATTATACTCACTCATCTCCCTCATATTCACCCTCACATCATCAATTTCACTCAAAGAACCCTAAACCCCAAATTCCACAAATCAACCTCAAATCCACCATTTCCTCCACCAAATTGACACCAGACCACCGGATTTGAGCTACACATTCGACCCTTGAAGTGGTGTTCGAAGAAGAGAGGGAATGAAGCTACCACGATCGTGAGAAGAAAGTTCGAAACTCTGTCCACCGCACCGTGTCCCGACTGAGACCCAACCATCACGATCGAGACACGGTTTCAGTCAACGCACACTGATATCACCCTTATCACGATCGAGACGACTCCATCACGATCGCGACTTGCTCCCAGTTGAACGGTCACGACCGAGACATACCCATCACGATCGTGATACTACCCCAGTTTTCGCTCGCTCCATTTCGTGTTGTCGTCGTTCAGGTATCATCGAGCGGTCTATCTTGTTCATTTGTGGCGGTGACCACTATATATTGTTGGGATTGTGTTTGGATTGTGTGCAATGGCTCCAAAAAGGCAAAGAAGAAGTTCCGACGAGATCGATCGTATTGTCAACAACAAGGAAGACACGATTTCCGGACATGAGCTTATTGTACAGTTTGGGTTTGCGAGATGTGACCCAAGAGATGTTTGCCAAAGCAGGGTTGGGAGGTTTCTTAAGGCTAAGTGCATCCACCTTCCCGAATTTCACCTGCGAATTTCTGAAATCCCTGACAATCCGTCAAGACGACCGGAGCCAAAAAGATCATATCCATTGAATGGCGGTCGAACAACAAGAAATGGACGCTGAATCATGATCAGATCGCCCACAACTTTAGGGGTGAATAAAGCGGTTGCATGGGATGACGACATCGATAACGAGACAGTGACTGAATGGTGGACGCGGGGTTCGGGTGAGTCGTATGATGCCAGACGCACCTCAGATACAACGATCGCTTTCCCGCCATGGCGCATTATCTACAGGGTGGTGGCCATGTGTTTTGGGAATAGGGTTAAGAACAGTAATATCTCCGTGAGTCATTTGTTCCTGATGTACGCGTTCTCAGCTGAATGTGAGTTTTATGTTCCGGATTGGCCAACGCAGTTTGTGCAAGCTTGTCTAGAATCGTGGAAAGTGCATTTTGGTGATATCGTTGTAGGGGGGGTGATCACCCTTCTCGGTATCGAAGCTGGGTGTAACCCGCGTGATCAGCCTATGTTGGGGAGCTGTCTATATGATGAGACCTGGTGTCTGAGGAACATGTGGCTGAAATGGAAGGATGGATCGTGCAGATATCAGTTCGGGCGGGGCTATCAGATCAAGTTTCCGAGAGAGGAGCCCGTGGTATTTGGCACTTGGGCTGAGATGTATATTCCTCCTAACGTCGTCCCCGCAGGTCAGCACTTCCCGATCCCTGCCCCATCTCCTGCACGCACTTCTGCCCCCTCTCTTACCTTTGTCCCGCGCCCGAGCAGACACATACATACTCCGACGCCGGCGCAAGTGGCTCTCGTTCCCAGAGCTACTCCGATGAGCAGTTTTGGCGGACGCAGATAGCGCAGCAGATGAGCCAGTTGTCTCAGCAGATGGGGGTGATGATGATTACGCAGCAGGAGGTCCGCCAGGATCAACAGGAGTTCCGAGCCGACATGATGAGCTTGCGTGAGGAGATGCAACGCGACTAGGAGTTTCAGCGCCAATAATGGCTGATACAGGATCAACGGTGGGAGTACGCCAGAGCAAACTACTACAAGTCTATGCCTCCCCCCGACGACGACGACAACAACAACGGAGTGATTTGGGGTGTCTTCTTCCTCTTCCCTTTTTATGGTGTCCCTCTTTTGCTGCATTGAGGACAATGCGCGATTTTTAGTGTGGGGAGAGGAGCTGACTTGTTTAGGTGCTTTAGGCTGATGTTTTTGGTGCTTTGCTATTATGTTGTTGTTTTTGTGGTTTTGAGTCTATTTGTTGATGCTTTTGTTGTTTTTCTATCTATCGAGTTTTGTACCAGGATACTCTGAACCTTTATTATTATTATTAAAAAAAGAAAAGAAAAAAATTAGAAAAACCCAGGAGAGTAAGAAGTGATTGGATCAAAAAGGGGGGCTCCAACAAAAAAAAGAACAAAAGAACCAGGCAAGTAAAAATGGATAAAAAGGAAAAGGTGGGTGCATGAAAGAAAGAAAGAAAGGAAAAAAAAATAGTTCCTACCACTTTAGAGAATTTTGGTGAAAACCCGAAAGGGCGTCAGGATTACATGATTTGTGATTATTTGACTACTTGTTAGATTGATTTATTGGCGTCGGAGACATAAGAAAGGAGTTGAAGGATTGTCTCGGATTTTAGGATTCACCAAGGAGGGATAAGAAGTTAGTAATTGGCCTTTTATTCTTCTATTTTTGAGCTTATTGACATCCATACTTCGCATGATCACCCTTTCGCTATTTCATGAGATTTGTTACACATTATTGGCGGTTGTATTAGATTCTAGGATTAGATTTCTATTTCTTGGAGTTTGATGCATATTGTTGTGGTTGTGCTATGCATATTTCTTGATTAGGATTGGTGGTTGTGATGTATGGTTTGATAATATTGATTAATGGTTTATGACATTAATTGAAGAGGAGGTATAAGAAGTGTATAAGCGAGTGGGAGACTCGATTTTTATCTTCTGTATCATTATATATGTACCCTTACCCTTAGAGGAGATTAGGAGTCCACTTATGCTTTATTGCACATCACTTGGTTCGATTTGATTATTATTATGGAGTGGTGACATATCAAGTGGAGACATAAGGAGGGATTTGGTTAGGTCATCTCGGAGAGATAAGGAGATAGATCGAAGTTAGGTTAGTGCTCGTTTACACTTGGAGTTCGAAGTATAGTCGCTAGCAGACTGTCCCTACGCTTACTGCAGACCTTTCTGCTTATAGGAGGAGTGAGTTTTATTTTGCTTACTCGAGGACAAGCAAGGTTTAAGTGTGGGGAAGTTTGATCGGAGCTTGTTATATGGTGTTAACTAGCGACTATTAGACTAGGTTTAGTGGTGTTTAGGTGCTTAACGAGTGGTATGCCCGGAATCCAGTTCGGAGTTCATTTATGAATTAGCGGGATGGTCGTAAGCGGTTTTTAATGGTTTTATTATGGAGATCCCGTTTGTACTCACTTTTAGTGCATTCGGGATAGAGCTAGAGGAAGTATGCCATGCCTACACCCCAGGAGAAGCCGAGAGGCGAAGCCGAGCTGCCTCGACGCTTGTAGAAGCTAGAAATCTGTCTCAGGAGAAGAAGTCACGACTGAGATGGAGTATCATGACCGAGATTCAGCCTCAGGAGAAGTCATCACGACTGAGACAGAGATGTCATGACCGTGACTTAGCCGCGGTTGAGGTGTCATGACAGAGAGGCTCTGTCACGATCGTGACCAATGCAGAACGGAGAACTGGAGCAAGATCACGATCGTGACCCATGTGTCACGGTCGTGACGCGGACACTGACAGCCTAGAATTGAAGATTTATTCCGAGATTTATTAGTTATTCCATATCTTTTGATTTGTTTTCATTTATTTTAATTCCCTTTTATTAGAGACTATATAAGGCTTAGAAAATTAGGTTAGATTCATTCAATTCATCATTCATTCATTCATTCTTTCATTTTACGTAGAATTCAGCAGCAGTCAGAGAACCCTTCCACCTTTGTTCCATTTTCATTCATCTCCCCTGGTTTGTTTTCCCATCATCATTCATAGTTATTCATTGCTTTCTATGGCTATGTCTGGCTAAGTTCATCATAGTTCACTCTTTAGGCTGAAGCCATTGTTCTAGGTTTGTTGTGAGAATTCTAACGCTTATGTTCTAAGTTTAATTTCAGGATTGTTTATAATCTCTTGTGCTTTATTAGTATCATTGATTGATCTTGATTTTATCTAGGTTGCAAACTAGGTTGATTATTATCCTTCATATTGCTAGGCTAGATAATTCGATTTGAAAAGTCTTGTCTTTAGGTAGCGAGCATGATTTGCATAGACTACTTGTGAGTGCTTATTGTGTAGAGATTATAAACATGTGTCGAGTATCGGCAATTCGCCAATGGTATTGCACAGGCCTACTTATCTTTGAATCTTGGAATTTCCATGATTATTGCATAATAAGGGTTTCTAGGACTATTTGGACTAGTTGCTATTTACGAACAAAGAGTAGGACAACCGGATTAACCAATTAAGAATATAAGTAATTAGAATTCGATGATCAACATTCCATATGAATAATGCGCTGATGCTAGAGGAGTGAGCTTTTTACCCATAATTGTTTACAGCCCAATCAACATATTGCTTTCATACTTGCTTAGTTAATTAAGATCATATAAAAAAAAAAACAATTGTTACTACTTGGTTACATAATTGGAAATAAACTATCGTTCTGGCTCTCTTGGGATTTGACCACTGCTTACCACTTTACTAGTGGATTCTTTAATTGGGTATCTTTGATAGACATAACGACTTTAATCTCATTAATTACCAATTCTTCATGAACACGAGCATGACTTTTAGTACAAGTTGTAGAAATGGGCTTCACTTTAGCCTTTGCAAGTGATTCTTTACCCGTTTTACTTCTCTTCTGTAATAACATTTGATGAGTTAACACCCTCAAGAAAAATATTCAACAATCAAACTTGTAAAACAAAGAAATTTTAAGATGATGGATATACAGTTACTGAAGCTCCTTTCACATTTGAAATTATTTGGATACACATAAGGTAACTTTAAAAAATACTATGCTCTACCAGATATAGTTATATTATATAGAACAATTAAGACAAAGTGTTGAAAAGGTGTATTCCTTGTCATCTTACCACCACCATGTAATGGTAAAATGACATTCTTTATCAACAAAAGTAGTAACTTTCTCTTCTTCTTCTTCCTTTTTTCACCAATAGTTTACATTGTTCATAATCTACACGAGAGCAGAGTATAACGAAAAGGAGGTAATACATATATATAGTGCAACTTGTTAGATTCTCCACCTCTTCAGATAGAAAGAGGGGGTAACCTACAAAAATATCCATTAACTGGAACATTTGTATTCCATGCAACACAAACTTCTTATTCTAATATTTCATACAAGTGAGAGCACAATTATTACTAAGTTAGTAGGTGAAGAGTCAAGATACATGACAAAAATTTAGTCTTGGTCAACTTCTCATAAGAACCCAGTTGAACCGTCTAGTTGGTTAAAGAAGAGATTTTTCAATTGTGCGAAATATATATATTTCTCTAGAGCTATGGGTATAGAAAAAATCTACTATTCTAAGACTGCATGATGCACAAGGATCATGATACATAATTTAAATGGCCTGTCTCAAAAAATTATGAATTGGCATAGCAAAAAATTATGAACATGATATATAAGTGAAACAAATGTACATTTAACCACAGTCAAAACTAATATGCACCTTGGCATGGCAGTGAAATTTTTACAGATATTTAAGATGTCTAAGCCACAAAAATAGGAAATATAAATCACCATTATAACCATACCTTCCCATTTAGCATAAACACCAGATACTTACTCAAACAAGAAGCCGCTAGTAAAGAAAGAAAGTGAAAGGAAAAGTGTGTGATTTATAAGAAGGATTACAAACCTGGCCTCTCTTGCAGTTGAAGTATGTTTCTCTCAATCCCACACATTCAGTCGGTATGCAAGGACTCTTCTCTCCAGCACATTCTCTATATGATCTCTTTTCAACCTATCCAAATAGTATACAACACAAATAAGACTCTATTTCATGTGCTTCCATAAATTCAAACCAAGTGAAGGTTCTTATTTATCCACCGATACAAAGGCAAAAGAGGCAACAAGTAGAGATCATGCTTATGGATGGAGAGACAAAAGATAAAAAGTATCCAACATGATGGTAAGTCTGGAATTTGAATATCACACACATAAATAGGTCAGCTGAACTATAATATATCCCACCTTCCAAATGTTGACCATATTCAAGAACACAAATCAATGTCACATAGGGATAAAGAATCATATGAAGAAAAAAAAGTAACTTCATACAAGCAGTGTTAACAGACACCATCCAAGTTTACTTACATGGAGACTTTAACGTTTTCTGAAAACATCCCAATTCTCAATCATTGGCACATTCAAGCGTTATGCATCAATCTGCACAGATGAAGAGCAAGCGAATCGTGCCAATTCACATCCAATTTATCATACCGGGTGCTCCTTCACCCCAATTTCACATTTTTCATCGCATAAAACCTAAATTATATATCCTGTTCCAAGTGGGAGCTATGGCTATAGCAAAAATTACTATTCTTAGATCTGGTTGTGCCACGAAAAGGTGAGATGCATAACTACTCAGCTGCAGACACTGAAACTTAGATATGTTCAGAGATACTTGCTTGCCGAAGGGTAAGATGAGAAATACCTACTCGACTAATCTGAGAAAGTAATCGAATCCAAACATCTAAACACACATTCGAAGGGTGAGAAGCAGAGTTACCTGAAATCGAAGCTTGCGAATGAAAAAATCTCGCTCAATCTGCTCCCCAATCTGAAAAATGAATTGAACAGATCAACCGAAGCATCTCATGATGAGGGAGGAAGAGTATAATCTGAACTACAGAGCTAGAAGGATACCTGTGAGAGATAAGTCTGAGCTAGGAGGAGAGGAAGGCAACCATTGAACATTTCTAGCAGAGAAGTTTCAGCCTGAGCCATCTTTCTTCACAATTTCAACCCTGTCTTTTAAATTTCAACCCTTTCTTCACAATTTCACTTCAATCCGAATCTCAGTCCACCTTCTTTTTTCCAAATTTAACATTTCCAGCACTTTTTAAAGTCTTTTAAATTATTTAGATTTTTAGGTACGTTTGCACTTTTTACATAAGCGTCGCTACAACTTGTTTTTTAGTAGTGAAACTAATCGGACAAAATTGATTAACCTTAAACGGGCTTGCCACCTTAGGTATGAGGATGAGGAAAGTCTCGTTCATGCCCACCGGCATGCTTGAAGTAGCAATGAAGCTTCTAATCTTGTCAATCACCGTCGCCCCAACCACATCCCAACATTTATGGTAGAAAATGGGTTGGAAGCCATCCGGGCCCGGAGCCTTGAGCCCCCCATCCCTCGCACTGCTCCAACAATCTCCTTGTCCATGAATTCTCTATCAAAGCTGGCCCACCTATCGTAGTCAAGCGTAGAAAAAAGGTTGTGCAAAAGTGAAACTGGATGAACGTCCTCCGTCGGGCAAGCGTACTGGTTCCGGAAGAAACCCACCACCAACTCTCCGAGGTCCCTCGGCTTATGAACCCAAACATCATCATCATTGATCAATGAAGTCACCCTATTTCTTCTTCTACGAACCAAGGTAGAAAGGTGGAAGAACGAAGTGTTACAGTCCCCATCCTTCAACCAAGTGTCCCTTGATTTTTGTCGCCAAATAGACTTTTCACATTTAAGTACCTCATCAAGCTCCTTTTGGATACACACATCTTGGTGATAAGATCATCGGTGGGATTAGAAAAGAGTAGTACTTGAACGGATTCCAACTTAGCCAACAACACTTTCTTGCGTTCAAGGACATCCCCCAAAACCCGCTTGTTCCATCTTAACAAAGCGATTTTCATCATACGAAAGACCACATTAGCCGGTAAATCACTCCTCCAAGACTCTTTAATAAGATCCTCAAAATCGGGGTGAGCCATTTACATAGATTCAAACCTAATGGGCGCTTAAAACCATTTCTTCTCACATGAGGATCAATATCGAAGAGAAGCGGAGAATGATCCGAGCAAAACGAAGTCAAATGTCTAACAATAGCATTAGGCCATTCTGCAAAAGCCTCAATGGACATGAACACTCTATCAAGTCTCTTAGCAATAAAACCATGAGAAGCCGAGACCTTGGATCAAGTGAAAGGGTGTCCGTCAAAACTCATACCAATAATACCCAAATCATCAACAAGCTCTTTGAAAACCGAAGAGTCGTCATTCACATATTAAATGAACATAGATTCAGATAGAGAATCTGAAGAAAAAATTGTGCGTTGTTTCTTCATAGTTCTATTTTTAATATGCAAGGGAGAACTGTGTACTCTTGTAGGTAAAAAGGCACCTGATACCCTTCAACCAAATCAGAAAGTTCATGTGGAACTCCTTTATTGTACATGAAATCAAGAAAAAGTGAACAATCTTCAGACTAGTAGTTTGATCCGACAGTCCACAAAGTATTCAACATAAATTTTCACAATGACATATAAAGATTCAAGTGATTATAAAGTACAAATTCATCTTCTCATTATGCTTCGCCTTTGTTCCCTTCCTTGTACATTTCATCCACAACTTCCTGCATATTTAGGATATCACAATCTTGATCACAACATAAAGCACATATACATTCTCATGATGAAGGAATTATTACCTTGTAATACTTAAGCAGTTGAGGTCGTTTTCAGCTTAAACGTCGGAGTAATCAAGTCCCTATCGGAATCGAAAGGTGACGGCTCCAAATACACTGCTTTAAGCATCTCAAATCCTTTAAGCTGTTTATTTGATTTTATAGCAAAACATTAGATAAGCATATGAGTTTTCAATAATCTGTTTTGTTTAAAGACTAGAAATAAAATCTAGACACTTTTTTTTCCAGTTTTTTGACCAATTTTGAGAATGAATATAAGTACCATGACATGGCATATTTTAAGCAATTAAACAATAAACCATATAAAAGCAACAAAAAATGTTTCAATACTATATGTCCAAATGCCAAAACTCATATGGTTATGAATGAGGCCCTTTTGTATTCATATACCAAGATATGAAATATAAGATCTAAATATGGATATGAAATATAAGGTATATGTATGAAATTGACATCGTAAATCTTTGTTTGTTACGTTGCAGACATGACAAGTAGGAAGAGAAGGGGACATTTGTGTATTAAATTGTTGGTCATATATTGATATAGCTATACAAGACATAGATATAAAACATATTTATATCCATGCCTGATACTAGAATATAATTTGAAACTAAATATGAGAATTGCAGGTCCCATACCTTATGTTGTTTAGCAATAGCATTGAGCTCATCCTTGAAGTACTTTCTAGCCTTTGTACTCTTACACAACACTTCAAACTCTCCTTTTTCATTCTCCTTAGCCGCCCAATCTTCAACGACCTTCCTCTCTGGCACCACGACCGCCACCAGAAATGACTCAAAGCTGTTGCCATAAACCCATATCTAAAATCCAAGAAAATGGTAAGTTATGCTTATGTCAGAGATGAAACAAATTGAATGTGGTTTGAGTTTCCTTAGTGACTCAACTGATGTTATAAGAGGGCAACGTAAGTATATGTTCTCTAGGTTTCTACAGCCACATACTCCCCTTGTGATAGCTTGAAGATATTCTTTTTTCTGTCTATTATCTTCAATGCTCCATTAGACTGCCATTCCCCTATGTCTCCTGCAACCAATATACAAAACAACCAACATGTGAGTATAAGGTATCGGATATGGATATTTGATGGAGGTATCAAAATAACACTAAAAACCCTCAAAAGATATCAACTGGATATCTCCGATACTCATATACTCTTCTACTAATCACCAAATATCAATTTCGTATGGATATCTGGACATACTAAGTACAAACATGGATATGACTTGTATCAGTGCTAAAGAGACATCAATTTCTTATTGCCTAGACTTAGCTTATTTGGTATCGATATCAAAGATATGAATATCGAGTATAGATGTTGATATGGATACCAAGATATGAGTATAAGGTACCGTATCTGGGTATTTGGTATACTACTTTTCATGGAGATATCAAAATAACATTCCAAAATCCCAAAAAATATCAATCTCATATTATATTAGTGACACTCATACAATCTTATACTAAATACTTGATATCAATTTGATATCCATATATGGATAGACCAGATACAGATATGAGTATGACTAGTGTCACAACTATATATAAACAAAAGTTAAGTGCTATAGATCCATCTATTTCTTAATGGATGGAGTGTTAAATGTGTACCAGTGTGGAACCATCCATCAAGAAGCACTTCTTTAGTGAGATCGGGCCTCTTGTGGTACCCAGAGAACAAGGTGTTCCCTCTCAAACAAATCTCTCCACGTGGTACATCTGATAAGGCGTCGTATCCCATCTCTGGCACAGACTCTAGTCTTGCTTCAATTGTCGTGATCGGGACTCCTATGGTACCAACGTGCGAGTACACATTTGCTATGGTTGTAAAACATCCACTGCAACTCTCTGTGAGACCTAATCACAAACACAATGAACAACTTCATCCATTACACTCATGAAATTATAGTTATGTCATACTCTCACTCTTCACAATTATATATCGCTTTGGGATTTGAGTTGTGTTATAAAATAGGCGTTAATACTTGCACTGAGATACAATTATTTGCGCATCACAGAATTGTCCACTAAGAACGATTACTTCATCCACAAACCTATGGCAAATGACTTTGCGGTATGCAAATCACTTTTTGTGGTCGCCTATCATTCAATTAAAAAACATATGTCAGTTTATATATTTTCACGATTTTCCCATTTTTCTTGAGCACTTAGTTTCTTTTTGAGATTTTAATTTCCATAATTACTCTACTTCCTATATGCATTCCCAAAATTACTCTATAAAACTGTGGAGAAGAAGTTGATTATCTTGATCCAGATGAAAATTGCCAAAACGACATCTAATTATGAACTGAAGGAATATGAATTACGGATAAGTAGGATACCATATCCTTGTGCTACTACGGCACAAGAAGTGACTCTCAAGAACTCCTCTACATGACGGGAAAGAGGTGCTCCTCCTGAAAATATGAGACGAACTCGCCCTCCAAAGCTTTGCTTGATCTATTGTTTTTTTATTGGATATATGAAGAAAACTCGTCAAAAGAAATTGAGCAAGGAGGATTTAAGAGTGTTCATCTGCCTAGAATCGAACCGAACCGAACAAAACTGAAAATAAAACTTCAGATTTATTGAAACATAAAATCAAATTTTGGATTTTTGTAACCGAAAATCGAACCTTATTGAAAAAGGAAAAAAGAATGTAAGAAACCTTATTGAAAAGGAGCTTGTCCATAAAAGGTGAGGCTAGCTCTTGTCGCAGTCCCTTCTCTAAGTATGATAATTTGCTACAAAAAAAACATTCATCAGTGAAGACATTTATATTTATTATAATGAAGAGTAGTTGAGTTGTATAACTTACTAGTTGAATCCATAGTCATATAGGCCTTTCTTGATTGTGCCGCTTGATGAAACCTTCTGTTGAGTGCCTTCAAAACGTAATTTAGAGTTAGAGAAGAACAATATTAAGCCGACTACGTACAAGAGATAGGGTACATGAGAAATCGAAACCGAAAATGTGAACAAGAAAACCGACCGTATTATCGATTAACTGTACTAAAGATAAAACCCACAACTGTTATGGTTAAGCAACCAAACTAATCTATTGCTAGAATTAGTACAATATCGGTTATGAATTTTTCTATCGAGAATATGGCTGTGTTCAGGAGGGGTGTTGAACCGATTGAAATTCCTTCAATCACGCTCCTAAAACGCGTTCGGTGTACTATTCATTTCAATCGATTGAAATCAGTTGAATTGAGGTTGTTTTCAATCGATTTCAATCACTTTTCTTCAACCGAGATATGTGGGTTTTTCAATTTCAATTGCTGTGATTGAACTAGTTTATTTTTACCCATCTCATTTCAACTACTTCAATCCCTTATTTCAACTTCAACTGATTTCAATCTCAATCATACCGAACGCAGTCTATGTTAAATAATCTAAGAAAGAGGTTAAAAATGCATAAACTTTCTACTAGTTAATTATATTACTTATTAATCGTTTAATGAGAAATCATCTTTTCACATATTATCTACGGAGTTCAACACTTGTGTAACTCAAAAAACACTCATAGAATCAGTGACTTATTATAATTCAAAAAAATAAATAGTTATTTGGTTAATCTATTAACCGCCCCGAAACCAAAGATTAACTGAAATATGATTAACTAGGTTAAAGATATGGAAAAAATACTAACCGAAATTCTTTAACCGAAAATCCGATTAACAGATCGTGCTCGTACCTAATAAGAGATGCAAGGATATCTACCTGTGTATATACGATCAAACACTCTAGGAACACCACAAAATATGGTTGGTTTGAGTTCTTGGAGATCATCCATCAAATATCTGACATCCTATTCATCAAAACTTAACTATGTTATTAATTTATAGAAATGGAAGGAGAAAGGATTATTTTAGAAAGCTTACCCCTTGCCAAAAACCTATAGAGGTGCCTTTAGTAATGCAATATGTTTCAACAACTTGCCCAAATATGTGAGCCAATGGAAGAAATGAAAAGTAGGAATCCTCTGTTGTGAACTGCATACATAATCAGTTGTAGCTTAACATCAAAGCCTTAAGCCACTTAATATAATCTTGTGAAGATAATAGATTATAAATTAAATTATTATAAGATTACTGTATTATTCAAGAACTAAAATTCAAAAAAAAAGATGTTATTGTTACCACTTTATCAGTCTCCAAGAGAAGGTAATCCATGGACAAAACCTCAGCAACAAAAGCAGCATTAGGTAGAATGACTCCTTTAGGCTCTCCAGTTGTTCCACTTGTATACATTATAGTGCAAACATCACTCCTACTCTTCAAAGGTAGCTCACACTCCAAGCTTCCCTAAATCAATATAATCATCAAGGAAGTTATTTAGAAACTGCAATAAAAGAACAACATTAAGAAATGGTGATTGATTACCAGTTGAATGAATTCATCCCAGCTGAAACAAGATACTCCATGCTCTTCGGCCTTCTCCTTCTGCGTAGAGGAGACGCTTCCGAAACTAACAATTGCTGAGGCATTGGAGAGATTGAGATTCATATGGACTTGCTATTAGTATACTTTGTGTTATTGGAACAGACACTTGTAACGGTAAATCAAGAAGTAAGGAAAACGGGTGTTACTAAAGTGACCAGAGATATAATAAAGCCCACGGAAGTGTAGGGTTCATGATTTGGCGCAACCAGGTACATTATTGTTTTTCTTAACAAGTCATGACTGGACCCTCTACTTAGGTTAATCTCAACATCTAGTGCTCCTAGACATCTGAGGTGTGCGAGACACTACCTTACACTTAGACTAGGAGTTCGGTAAACTGACTTTATTATTTGTCGTAACAGAATCCAGTGTAAGCTTTGTATCTTTATCGGATTTCGCCTTAAGGTTGTATATATTTATCAGACATAAAAAATACAAGAAAACCCTAAAAAAATCATGATTTACTCTAAATCTCGTTTTTCTTCGATCCTTTGTCAAGCGTCAAATCACTCGAAATCATAATAGTTTTACGAAAATAAAGACGAGAATAGAATAAAATAAAATAGAAAATGTATTGAGTTGTGTTACCAACTTTTTAGATAGGTAATGCACTTTGGCAAGCAGGACAAGATCTGCAGACACAATTAAGTTAATTAGTAAGGAAAATGCTCAAAGTGAGAACACAATTTTGTGCAACTAAAATGCATTTAGTTTCTGATTTCTATTCAATTTAATCCCAATTAATTTGTTGAAAGTCATGTAGGAAGAAAAGAAAGGTGTACCGAAGGTAACTTTGATTCCTGGACAAAAGCTAAAGACACT
The DNA here is from genome assembly GCF_046119375.1 of Phyllobates terribilis. Taxonomy (NCBI): domain Eukaryota; kingdom Metazoa; phylum Chordata; class Amphibia; order Anura; family Dendrobatidae; genus Phyllobates; species Phyllobates terribilis. The sequence continues at coordinate 47 of NW_027368034.1, read as the reverse complement.
TCAGCATGGTTTATGATGAACTCTACTGCATCTGGACCTGCATATTT